>NW_028148137.1:60000-81103 GCF_947247035.1 Vipera ursinii | reverse complement strand
TTATTCACAATTCCATCCTTGTGAAATAGCAAGGAAATGCTCAGACTCTGTGGCAGATTGGAATTTATTTGTTTGTTTATTTATTGGTATACAATCTTAATTATTTTTACAAATAACTCAAGATGATAAATGTATCCCACATATCTTCTTCCTCGTAATTCCCACAACAACAACAATCCTGTGAGGTGGGTTGGGCTGCGAGAGTGAGGGATTGGTCCAAGGTCACCCAGCTGATTTCAGGGCTACAGTGGGACTAGAAGCCACTCAACTGGATTTCATGCTTGAGGTGGGACTACACCTGACCATCTCCTGGTGATTGGACCAAAGTCACCCAGCAGGCTTTCATGCCTGAAGGAGGACTAGAACTCACCATCTCCTAGTGATTGGTCCAAAATCACCCAGCAGGCTTTCATGCCTAAGGTGGAACTAGAACTCACCGTCTCCTGGTCATTGGCTCAGAGTCACCCAGCTGGTTTTCATGGCTAAAAGAAAACCTGAACTCCCAGTCTCCAGCTTTCTAGCCTGATGCCTTAATCACTACACTAAGCTGGCTCACTTGTTCATAATGGTTGTACGTAGAGGACTGCCTGTGTTGGACTTTCTCTCTCTCTCTCTCTCTCTCTCTCTCTCTCTCTCTCTCTCTCTTCTTTCTTCTCTTCCTTCCTTCCTTGCTTGCTTCTTTTGCTCCCTTTCATGCCTGAGGTGGGTCTAGAACTCACCATCTCCTAGTGATTGGTCCAAAGTCACCCAGGCAGGCTTTCATGTCTAAGGTAGAACTAGAACTCACCATCTCCTGGTGATTGCTCAGTCACCCAGCTGCCTGTGTTGGACTCTCTCTGTCTCTCTCTGTCTCTCTCTGTCTCTCTGTCTCTTTCTTTCTCTCTGTCTCTCTCTGTCTCTCTCTGTCTCTCTCTGTCTCTCCCTCTCCCTCCCTCCTTCTTCCTTCCTTCCTTCCTTCCTTCCTTCCTTCCTTCCTTCCTTCCTTCTTCCTTCCTTCCTTCCTTCCTTCCTTCCTTCTTTTGCTCCCTTTCATGCCTGAGGCAGGTCTAGAACTCATCATCTCCTGGTGATTGGCCCAAAGTCATCCAGCCAGCTTTTGTGCTTAAGGCAAGACTAGAATTCACCCTCTCCTACTTTCTAGCCTGATACCCTAACCCCTAGACCAAACTAACCGATATTTAATTTATCAAAGCAGACTCAGCTACTAAGTGTTTCTGATGCAAGAGAAGAAACTGGAAACCAGTTTGTGTTGCTCTTTCAGGAGACCTTGTTTTGCACAAGACCGTAATACCAGTCAAAATGCAGACCCTTTGGAACGAAAACATTAACATTTTTTATCGATTCAAAGCAAAGACTGGGTGGTTTGCAAGGAAGCGTGAGAGGTTCCATCTTATGGGGTGGAGGCTTTTTTTTTAAGACTCCCATTTTCCTCCTCCCCCCTTAAAGGAAGCGTTATGGATTGCAAAATAGATGAATAGATAGATAGATAGATAGATAGATAGATAGATAGATAGATAGATAGATAGATAGATAGATAAAGTTACTGCCCCATTAAAGGTAGATTCCCCCCCCAATTTTTAAGCTGCCCAAAGACCCATTTGAAAAAGCCCTGAGTCATGTTTTCTTTCAATTTAGTTAGTTAATAGCTTGCCTTTCATAAAACCATCACACCCAATCTCAGAAATGCTTAAATCAATAGCGTGATGCACCCTCGCTTCACAGAAACGAGTTTGCAAATAAATATATACTGTTGAGTGATGTTTGGGTGGCATCAAATTTATATGTTTAATAAGGAAGCATCGTTAATGGGCCCAAAGTTTGTTTCTAGTCTGTTACTTTAGATCTTGGAATAGCACACTTGGAATACCGCATCCAGTTCTGCTCACCACAATATATATATATGTATATATGTATATATGTATATATGTATATATGTATATATGTGTATATGTGTATATGTGTATATGTGTATATGTGTATATGTGTATATGTACAGTATATGTATATGTACAGTATATGTATATGTACAGTATATGTATATGTATATATATATATGTATGTATATACATATATATATATATATATATATATATATATATGTGTGTGTGTGTGTGTGTGTGTGTGTGTGTGTGTGTGTGTGTGTGTGTGTGTGTGTATGTTTACACACACACACACACACACACACACACACACACTTCTCCCAGAAGAATGAAGCTGAAGTCACCAGCCTGAGGATGACGGATGAGATTTCGTCAAAACGTTGCCCTGATGCCTCCAATTCTACGTGGAAAAAAACCCGAATGACCAAAGATCTACATACAAACACCCTCAAAAACCTCAGAAAACATACACACACACACACACATACACACACACACACACACACACACACACACACACACACACACACATATATATATATATATATATATATATATATATATATATATATATATATATATATATATATATATATGTTGAGACTGTAGAACAGGCATGTCAAATTCACGATGTCACATGATGTCGCGCAACGTATCGGGACTTTTACCCATTGCTGGCAATGGGGTGGGCACGGTTTTGGTGTGATGCAGTTTGACATGCCTCCTCTAGAAAGAGTCCAGAAAACAGCAACAAAGTTGATTAGAGCAGGGCTTTTCAACCTTTTCACCCATTGTACCACTTTTAGGATATGGCAACATACTTGTATCACCAGTCACCTAGCAAGGTGTCAAAAAAAAAGTGATGAAGCACAGGTAGTCCTCGACTTACAACAGTTCGCTTAGTGAGTGTTCGAAGTTACAATGGCACTGAAAAAGTGCCCCCCAAGCCACAGCCGAGCAAGACACCTGCCTGCTCGCCCAGTGGCGCTCTTCCTCCTGTCCGAGGTTTTCATTGTTGTGAGCATTTCTGTTGAGATTGGCAGTAAGGGGGGGTGTTTGGTTTTTATTTCCCCCCCCCCACATCTGCTGGCTGGTTTCATCAGTTTTTGGTCACTTCACATGAACCTAGGACACTGACCATCATAAATATGAATCAGTTGCCAAGCATCTGAATTTAAATCACAAGACCCTGGAGATGCTGCAACATTCCAGCTGATCGGCGCTTCTTCTGGGCTCAGAAGCACCAGGATCAGCGCTGAGCTCCAGCTGGATCCTGGCGCTGATCCTGGGGCTTCTACTGAGCCCTGACAGCCCTGCAGCTCCAGCCGTCTCTCGCTCAGGCTTGTGGAGTTCTGCCACCAGTTCACCTCATTCCCCACCCCCACTACCACTTTTCTAGGATGGTCGCGTACCACCTGCCAGGTACCAATGTACCACAGGTGGTACCCGTACCACTGGTTGAAAAGCCCTGGATTAGGGTGCTGGAGGCTAAACATATTAGGAATTAATATGTTAATTAATTTAAAAAAAAATAAAAAATTATAGGAATTTTTAAAAAGGACTAGGGGAAAGTAGGGGCTGCCAGAAAGACGAAGATGAAACTATTTTCCAAAGCACCAAAATGCAGGACATGGAAACAAAGGATGGAAACTAATCAAGGAGAGAAGCAATTTAGAACTAAGGAGAAATTACTTAAGAGTGACAGCAATCAACCAGTGGAACAACCTGCCTTCAGAAGGTGTGAGTGCTCCATCACTGGAGGTTTTCAAAAAGAGACAGGTCAACCATTTGTCTGAAATGGTATAGGGTTTCCTGCCTGAGCAGGGAGGGGGCTGGACTAGAAGACCTCCAAGGTCCCTTCCGACTCTATTAATCTATGTTCTAGCTGGAGGGAGTGGAGAGTAGCAAGCTTTCAAATGCTGAACGATACAGTTGTTTCCTATAGAAAAGGAATTAGCCCAGATGATATCCGCCAAGGGTTTTTGTTTACCTGTTTTGTTATCGGCCTAGAGTTTCTCATAATTATGGATTTAGTGAACACTGTGCCAAATCACGCTGTAATGAAATATTCTTCATTCTGTATAAAAGAAGCTTTGCTTTTCCTGTCCCCAAAGAGCTTTTCCCAAAAAAAGCAACTGGACTTTCTTGCTTTTTTTTTTTCTTCCTTGAAAACATTTCGCTTCTCATCCAAGAAGCTTCTTCAGTTCTAAATGAGTGGTGGGGAATGGAAGGATTTATATTCTATGCAAGCCTCTGTTTATTACAACAATGTTTGGAAACTTACCAAAGAGAGAAGCAACCTGTAATTAAGGAGAAACTTCCTAACAGTGAAGACAATTAAGCAGTGGAACAGAAGTTGCCTCCAGAAATTGTGGGTGCTCCATCACTGGAGGTTTTTATGAAGAGGCTAAACACTTGTCTGAGATGGTATAGATTCTCCTGCTTGAGCAGAGGGCTGGACTAGAAGGCCTCCAAGGTCCCTTCCCATTCTATTCTATTCTATTCTGTTTTGTTCTGCTCTATTCTATTCTATTCTATTCTATTCTATTCTATTCTATTCTATTCTATTCTATTCTATTCTATTCTATTCTATTCTATTCTATTCTATTCTATTCTATTCTATTCCATATATTCTATTCTATTCTATTCTATTCTATTCTATTCTATTCTATTCTATTCTATTCTATTCTATTCTATTCTATTCTATTCTATTCTATTCTACTCTACTCTACTCTACTCTACTCTACTCTACTCTACTCTACTCTACTCTATTCTATTCTATTCTATTCTATTCTATTCTATTCTATTCTATTCTATGAGGATCCTTGGTGCTTTTTTTCTTTCTTTCTTGCAGACATTTCATTACCCAGTCTAGGTAATATCATCTGTGCTAGAATGGAGAGGCGGAGGAGGAGGAGGAGGAGGAGGAGGAGGAGGAGGAGGAGGAGGAGGAGGAGGAGGAGGAAGAGGAGGAGAAGTAGGGGAAAGGGAAGGGAAAGGGAAAGGGGAAGAAGTAGGAGGAGAAAGGGAAGGAGAAGGGGTAGGAGGGGAAGGGGAAGGAAAATGTACCATGGACACAGATGGGTTACTAGAAGACTGATAGCAAAAAGACAAATGCAAAGATTAGGCTTCTTTTAGGAGAACAGAAAATGAGAATTTCCTTTCCAACCAGCTCCTCTCCCTCCCATTGGCAAAGCCCCAGGGGAAATTTAATTAGAAGGAAAGATTTCTTCATATCCCCATCACCTTTGGTGCTAACAAACAAGCAAATAGCAGAGGGATGGGTGAGTGTTTTCGGAAGCCTATACAGCAGATTCATTTGCAAGTAACACTTTCCAGATGCAGCAGGCGAGGGAATTTTGTTGGTTTGGATAAATGTTGGTGGCAGCATCAAATCCAAGGAGCTGAATTAAAGTTTTTCATCATCTAATTGTCTGTCTAGCATGTCTCGGTGACAAATGCCAAAAAAAAAAAAAATCTTATTGAATTGGGCAATTTGCAGGATGCACCAGAATGTGAAGGATAAGGAATTGTTTGCTGTTTTAGGAAGCTAAATAAAATAACCAGGCCTTGCCACTTTATGCACTCCCTTCATTCCTATTCATCATTTTCAGCTATTTCTTTTTTTCCACATTCCTCAGCAATCTTTTCCCCAAATCCAAAGATCAAAGCCCAGATGCCTCCAGCCTCAGTCATCACTGCCAGAGAAGTAAATGCTAATTTATTTCTATAATTTGAGCAAAGAGAACCATGACATTTTGCTGGAAAATCATATTTTTACAGGGAATTTTTTAAAAATAAAATAAAAAATACAACCTGAAAAAATATAGGCAGTCCTCAACTTACAATCTCAACTGAGCCCAACGTTTCTGTGGCTAAGCAAAACATTTGTTAAGTGAGCTTTGCCCCCATTTTGGAGGACCCAGATAGTTGGAGGCAATAAGCTGACTTTGTAATAATGCCTCTTGGGGGGGGGGGCGAAAGCCCTAATAAGCAGGCATATACATAGGATGAAGGCTATTGCTAAAAGCACATTTGATTTGTGCTTAAAGTGTAAGCCGCCCTGAGTCTTCGGAGAAGGGTGGGATATAAAACGGATTAAAATAAATAAATAAAAAAAATATCACCTTTCTTGTCACAGTTGATAAGGGAACTGATGCACTTGTTAAGTCAGTAGCCTGGTTGTTAAGTAGCTATACGTACATATATAGCATGTATACAGGTGTGCTATGTATGGGTATGGGTAGATATATACTTTCTTTTGATAGCAGGCAACAAAATTTTGTTTTTGATGTGGGCCAGTGTGCTCACAGTAAAAAAATGACAATAAAGGTTATCTTATCCAACCCTCTCCTCTCCTCTCCCCTGTCCTGTCGTTTCCTGTCCTGTCCTGTCCTGTCCCGTCCCGTCCCATCCCATCCCATCCCATCCCATCCCATCCCATCCCATCCCATCCCATCCCATCCTATCCTATCCTATCCTATCCTATCCTATCCTATCCTATCCTATCCTATCCTATCCTATCCTATCCAATCTGATCCTATCCAATCTGATCCTATCCTATCCTATCCTATCCTATCCTATCTGATCCTATCCTATCCTATCCTATCCTATCCTATCCTATCCTATCCTATCCTATCCTATCCTATCCTATCCAATCTGATCCTATCCTATCCTATCTGATCCTATCCTATCCTATCCTATCCTATCCTATCCTATCCTATCCTATCCTATCCTATCCTATCCTATCCAATCTGATCCTATCCTATCCTATCCTATCTGATCCTATCCTATCCTATCCTATCCTATCCTATCCTATCCTATCCTATCCAATCTGATCCTCTCCTCTCCTCTCCTCTCCTCTCCTCTCCTCTCCTCTCCTCTCCTCTCCTCTCCCCTCCCCTCCCCTCCCCTCCTCTCCTCTCCTCTCCTCTCCTCTCCTCTCCTCTCCTATCCTATCCTATCCTATCCTATCCTATCCTATCCTATCCTATCCTATCCTATCCTATCCTATCCTATCCTAAAATGATATAGGGACTCCTGCTTGATTAGGGGGCTGGATTAGAAGACCTCCAAGGTCCCTTCCAACTCTGTTATTCTGTCCTGTCCTATCCTATCCTATCCTGTCCTGTCCTATCCTATCCTATCCTATCCTATCCTATCCTATCCAATCTGATCCTATCCTATCCTATCCTATCCTATCTGATCCTATCCTATCCTATCCTATCCTATCCTATCCTATCCTATCCTATCCAATCTGATCCTATCCTGTCCTATCCTATCCTATCCTATCCTATCCTATCCTATCTGATCCTATCCAATCTGATCCTATCCTATCCTAAAATGATATAGGGACTCCTGCTTGATTAGGGGGCTGGATTAGAAGACCTCCAAGGTCCCTTCCAACTCTGTTATTCTGTCCTGTCCTATCCTATCCTATCCTATCCTGTCCTGTCCTATCCTATCCTATTCTATCCTATCCTATCCTATCCTATCCTATCCTATCCTATCCTATCCAATCTGATCCTATCCTATCCTATCTGATCCTAAAATGATATAGGGACTCCTGCTTGATTAGGGGGCTGGATTAGAAGACCTCCAAGTTCCCTTCCAACTCTGTTATTTTGTCCTATCCTATCCTATCCTATCCTATCCTATCCTATCCTATCCTATCCTATCCATCTTTACCTTACCTTATCTGAACATGTCCATTCTGCTTAACCTACTTGGACAGGTAGAGACTCTTGAAAAAAGGTGATCCCCTCAAGTACCCCACTCTCCAACCACATTGTGCTTTAAATCTAGCCACCCGTGTCTTGAGTTCCATCTGGAAACACACCAGCAACAAATGCAGCTCATATGGAAGTGGTGTTACATGTGCCATACAGCCATCAGAGGACTCCTGCTCCTTCTTCGCAGAAGACACTCTTAGGACTACCATGTTCAGACCGGCCAAATCTGTATGGCTACTAGATGGCACCAAAGAGTTCGCTTTCCATATCTCTGTGGTCGACCCAAGAGTGCTTTTTCCAAAAGCAAGTAGACTTTCTTGGCTTTTTTTTTTTTTCTTGAAAGCATTTTACTTCTCATCCAAGAGGCTACTTCAGTTCTAACCTTTCAAGGAAA
The DNA here is from genome assembly GCF_947247035.1 of Vipera ursinii. Lineage (NCBI taxonomy): Eukaryota > Metazoa > Chordata > Lepidosauria > Squamata > Viperidae > Vipera > Vipera ursinii. The sequence continues at coordinate 73,097 of NW_028148137.1, read as the reverse complement.
AACCAAAACCAAAACCAAGAAAGTCCAATCGCCTTTTTGGAAAAGCACCTTTGAGACAATCATGACCTGGATGATTGAGACTCTCCATAGACACTCTGTGGTCAGTCTAGATGTTTGAGTCTCTTCTGGATTTGTTCCTTCAGGAGGAGGAGAAGAGGATTGGATGATTGACATAAGTTATGGGGACCAAGGAAGCTTCCAGGGCTTCTGAAGACCCAGTTCCCAACTGACCTCAAAATTGTACTAGCAAAAGTGGTAGGACTATCAACTATCAGCCTTCCGGGTGAGATTCAAGGTACTGGTTATGACCTACAAAGCCCTACATGGCATGGGTCCGGAATACCTTAGGGAGCACCTGCGGCCGGCATCAACTTCCTTCCGCCCAGTGCGCTCCTACAGAGAGGGCCTCCTCAGGGTGCCACCGGTCAAAGAATGCCGACTGGTGACCCCCAGGGGGAGGGTGTTCTCTGTGGGCGCGCCGGATTTATGGAACCATCTTCCGGTTGAGCTCCGGATGGCTCCTGACCTTCGCTCCTTCCGACGCGACCTAAAAACCTATTTGTTTGAACAAGCCGGCCTGGTCTGATGGGTTTGGGTTTTAATTATTGTTTTTTAAGTAATTTATTTATTGTATTTGGGCACTAGGGTTTAATTTGTTTTTAATTTCTGTATTTTGGTATTTATGTCCCTGTTCACCGCCCTGAGTCCTTCGGGAGAAGGGCGGTATACAAATCAAATCAAATAAATAAATAAAATAAATATCAACCTAAGTTCTGCCCTTAATCTCTTATCGGTGGCCTTTGACTTGGCAACCATTCATTAGTGATCATTCAAAGTTGCCACAGCCCTGAAAAATGTGACTTACGACCATCCCTCTCACTTATGGCCATCACAGCATCACTACATGCATGGGATCAAAATAAGGTAGTTGGCAACTGGCATGTGCTTTTAACGGTTTCAGCCTCCTGGGGTCATGGTGACTTTCTGAGCTGGCTTTGGATAAACAAAGTCAATGGGGGGAGGAGAAGGGGAAGCCGGATTTGTTCAATGACTGCCTGATTCACTGTCCAACTCCAGTGGTTCACTTAACATGAAAGGGACTCTGGGGGGGGAGGGGTATTTCTATGCAGTTGGGCAGCACTATCCATTGTTGAGAATATAATATCAATTCTTCCTAAAACTTGTCACTGTGTTATTAGACGAATCCCTAAACTGTTCTATAATCACATAACAAGGGTAATTCAACATAACAATCAACCTAATCTGGTATTTAGTACAATCAACTGAGAGATTAAGGATCCAATTTGTATTATTTTTTTCCCCCACTAAATATAGCACCTACCTATTTGAAACACTGGCAGCTTCTCTCTCGCAGCCCCGAGCTTCTGAAATCTGCTGAAATCCACAGTCCTTCAACAGGGCAATGAAATCTCACCCAGAGGTTTCACCTGGCCCCACAGATTGTACAAAGAATAGGACAGGACAGGACAGAACAGGACAGAACAGAGATGGAAGGAACCTTGGAGGTCTTCTAGCCCAGCCCTCTGCTCAAGCAGGAGACCCTATACCATTTCAGACAAATGGTTGTCCAGTCTCTTCTTTGAAAACTCCAGTGATGAAGGACCCACAACTTCTGGATTGTTCTCACTGTTAGGAAGTTTCTCTTTAATTCTAGGTTTTTAATAATGATGATGTTGATGATGATGGTGGTGGTGGTGGTGGTGCTGGTGGAAAGGACCTTTGTGGCAGCCTCTCAAACACTGGAACGCTGCTATCATGTTCCCCCACTCCCCAGTCCTTCTTTTCTCTAGACTAGCCAAACCCAGTTTCTGCAACTGTTCTTCATAGGTTTTAGTCTCCAGCCCTTTCGTTATCTTAGCTGCTCTTCCTTGAACTTTTTTTCCAAAATGCAAATGTCATACAGAGGAGAGAAAATGTAGATATGGATATACTTTAAAAATTAGTGAGGAAGGAAGGAAGGAAGGAAGGAAGGAAGGAAGGAAGGAAGGAAGGAAGGAAGGAAGGAAGGAAGGAAGGAAGGAAAGGAAAGAAGGAAGGAAGGAAAGAAGGAAGGAAGGAAGGAAGGAAGGAAGGAAGGAAGGAAGGAAGGAAGGAAGGAAGGGAAAGAAGGAAGGAAGGAAGGAAAGAAAGAAGGAAGGAAGGAAGGAAGGAAGGAAGGAAGGAAGGAAGGAAAGGAAAGAAGGAAGGAAGGAAAGAAAGAAGGAAGGAAGGAAGGAAGGAAGGAAGGAAGGAAGGAAAGGAAGGAAGGAAGGAAGGAAGGAAGGAAGGAAGGAAGGAAGGAGATTTAATTACAATAGTTTCATTGGGAAAAAATGAATTTGGAGAGGAAATGAAGAGTTAGCGTGGAGAGAGAGAGAAAGAGAGAGAGAGAGAGAGAGAGAGAGAGAGAGTCACTGACAAAAAAGCAAAACCCATCATTCCTGACCTAGATAAATAAATAAGTTTAGAGGTAGCTGAAATAGAGATGATCTATCTCTAATTGTGATCTAATTATGGTTTCAAGTTGAGGTCTACCTATCAATAACATTTTGGGTATCCCTGCTTTTACATCTTCACATAGTCTACCTCAAAAAAACTGAGGACGACGATGATGATCTTAGCCCCATGGCAATGCTGTTGACCTCTTTCAATTTGATTTGTACTGTTTTACCTTGAATTTGTACAATGGTAACTGACTCGTACCTCATCTAGTCCCTCTCTCTAATCCCTTGATTAAATTAGGACGGCATTTGTCGGTGTCCATATTGAGATCGGAATGGCATTGACTTTTGTCTGCTCATAATTTTGTTGGTTTTATTGAAATGCTTTTTTTTGCCTCCTTCAACACTTTCACGTTCCATTAAATTATTGAACAAACAAATGCACAAATTACCCTTCAACTGGTTTAGAAGGAAATACACCTCTTGACGTGGTAAACAAACACCCGAAGCATCACATGGGAAAGAGAGAAAAATTAAAGAAGGAAGGTGAAACAGAAAGAAGAAGAAAAATAAGGTATACAGAAGATAAAGAATTGAAAGGTGGTAATCTGAAACCCCAGATATTTGCCTCATATTTATTTGGTATATTTATATTTATTCAATATTTGGTTTTCTGTTTAAGTATCTTTCCCTATAGATTATGATGTATAGCAGGGCTCTCCAAACCACTTTTAAGACTTGTGGACTTCAAGTCCCAGAATTTCTCAGCCAGCCTGGGAGTTGCTGGGAGTTGAATTCCACAAGTCTTAAAGTTGCCATGTTTGGTCTACAGGAGCGGTGTCAAACTACCGGCCCACAGGCCGGATGCATCATCCGGAAGCCTTGCCCACCCCATTGCCGGCAATGGCAAAATTCTCCCGATACGTTGCATGACATCATGTGACATCGCGAGTTTGACCTGTCTGGTCTACAGACATGAATGCTAACTCTGCAGTTTGGAAAATGGGCAGAATTTAATAATCCCTTAATACAGAGTGACATTATATTTATATTTATTTGATTTATATACCGCCCTTCTCCCGAAGGACTCAGGGCGGTATACAGGGCAATAAAATACCAAAAATACAATACAAAAATTAAAAACAAATTAAACAATTGTGCCCGAATATAATAAATTAGTTAAAATCAGTAATTAAAACCCAAAACCCATCACCCATCAGACCACGCCAGCTTGTTCAAAAAAGTGAGTTTTTAGATCACGTCAGAAGGAATGAAGGTCGGGAGCCATTCGGAGCTCAACCGGTAGACGATTCCAAACGTCTGGCGTGACCACAGAGAACGCCCTCCCCCTGGGGGCCATCAGTTGACATTCTCTGACCGGTGGCACCCTGAGGAGGCCCTCTCTGTGGGAGCGCACTGGGCAAAGGAGGTTGACGCCAGCCGCAGGTGCTCCCTTAGGTACTCTGGACCCATGCCATGTAGGGCTTTATAGGTCATCACCAGCACCTTGAATCTCACCCAGAGGGCAACTGGAAGCCAATGCAGCTCACGGAGCAGAGGTGTAACATGGGAGTATTGGGAGACCCCTAACACAACTCGCACGGCCGCATTCTGTACCAGTTGGAGCCTCCGAGTGGTCCTCAAGGGCAGCCCCATGTAGAGAGCATTGCAGTAGTCTAACTGAGAGGTCACGAGTGGATGAGTGACTGTACACAAGGCATCCCGGTCCAGACAGGGCCGCAACTGGAGCACCAGGTGAACCTGGGCGAAGGCCCCCCTAGTCACAGTTACTATATGATCTTCTAAGGAAAGCTGTGAATCTAGGAGGACACCCAAGTTGCGAGCCCTATCTATGGGGGGTAATAACTCACCCCCCATAGTAAGAGATGGAACAATCTGAATTTCACGAGATGCCGGCACGCACAGCCACTAAGTCTTGTCAGGGTTGAATCGAAGCCTGTTCCTCCCCATCCAGACCCAGACCGCCTCCAGGCAACAGGACATCACATCGAGGGCATCACTGGGGTGGTTTGGGGTCGAAATAAAAAGCTGGGTATCATCAGCGTACTGATGATAACCAACTCCAAAGCCACGAATGATCTCACCCAGAGGCTTCATATAGATGTTGAACAGGAGAGGCGAGAGGACCGACCCCTGAGGGACTCCACAAACGAGAGGCCTCGAGGTCGACCTCTGCCCCCCTGCCAACACTGACTGCGAATGTCCCAGGAGGTAGGAGGAGAACCACTGAAGAACCGTGCCTCCCACTCCCAACCCCCTGAGACGCCGCAGCAAGATACCATGGTCGATGGTATCAAAAGCCGCTGAGAGGTCTAATAGGACTAGGACAGAGGAACAACCCCTGTCCTGAGCCCACCAGAGATCATTCACCAGAGCGACCAATGCCGTCACCGTGCTGTGCCCGGGCCTAAAACCCAATTGGTATGGGTCCAGATAGTCAGCTTCCTCCAGGAACAAAGGGAGCTGATGTGCCACCACACTCTCAACAACCTTTGTGAGAAAGCGAAGGTTGGAGACCGGACGAAAGTTGTTTAATACAGCTGGATCCAAGGCAGGCTTCTTAAGGAGGGGTCTCACCACCGCCTCCTTCAAGGCAGCGGGAAAACTACCCTCACTCAAGGAAGCAGTTATCACTGCCTGGAGCCAGCCTCGTGTCCCATCCCGAGCTGCATAAACCAGCCAGGAGGGGCACAGGTCCAATAAACATGTGGTGGAGCTCAGCTTCCCCATGATCCTGTCCATGTCTTCAGGAGTCACAGGATCGAACTCCTCCCAGATAACATCAACAAGACTGCCCATGTCCTGATCATCAGACTCTGCCCAGTCGGAGTACAGACCGGTCCGAATCTGAGCGATTTTGTCCGACAGATGTTGGCTAAACTCCTCGGCACGACCCTAGAAGGGGTCCTCCCTCACCTCCTGATTAAGGAGGGAGCGGGTCACCCTAAACAGGGTGGCCGGGCGGTTATCTGCGGACACGATGAGGGTAGCAAAGTAGTTAGACCTCGCCATCCTCATCGCCGCGAGATAAGACCTTGTAAAGGACCTTAGCTCTCAAAGTGAAACACATACATGACACACACCTAAACATACGATATACAACATATGTATAGACCCACACCCCTACATATACATAACAATAAAATATTAAATACTGTTCATCTTTGAATATATAATGGAAGGAGGAAGCTTGAAAGTTCATACGGTTAATGCAGTATGGAATGAAACTATGGCTGAATCTGGATGTTCTGCTGCAGATACCACAAAGCCTCTTCCCAGAAGGTAACAAGGAAAACAGGTCGTGAAGAGGATGAGTAGTGTCCCAGATAATCTTACGGACCCTGTTCAAACAACGCTTCTGCGCTATGTCCTGGATGGAGGGGAGGGAACTGCCAATGATCTTTTCGGCCATCCTCACCACTCTCTGCACTGCCTTCCTGTCTGAAGCAGGGATCCTTCCAAACCAGACCGTGATGTTGTATGACAGGATGCTCTTGATCGTCCCCCTGTAGAAAGTTGTCAGGACAGGGGAAGGAAGATGTGCTTTTCTCATGCGACACAGAAAGTGGAGGCACTGCTGTGTTCGCCTCAACAGTGTCTCACTGTTGAGTGACCAAGCCAGCCTAATCATTAGCTGCACACCCAGGAATTTGATGCCAGTAACCATCTCCACAGGTGAATCATTAATGCACAGAGAAGTGTGACTGTGCATATGAAGAATGGTTGCAGGAATTGGGTATGTCTAGTTTAATGAAAAGAAGGACTAGGGGTGACATGATAGCAGTATTCCAAAATCTAAGGGGCTGCCACAAAGAAGAGGGAGTCAAGCTATTCTCCAAAGCACCTGAAAGCAGGACAAGAAGCAACGGATGGAAACTAGTCAAGGAGAGAAGCAACCTAGAACTAAGGAGAAACTTCCTAACAGTGAGAACAATTAATCAGTGGAACAACTTGTCTCCAGAGGTTGCGGGCACTCCAGCACTGGAGATTGGACAACAATTTGTCTGAAATGGTATAGTTGGTTTTTTTTAAAAAAAATATTATTTTCCATTACTTTCTGGAGTCTCATGCCTTCTACTGTGACTCATTGTGTTTTAGGTATTTTTTTCTCCAACTTTTTCTCAAAACTTTTATGTAAGAAAACATTATGCAAGATAACATTTTGGCAGGGCTTATGCAATGGTTTTTTCATGGATTTCAAAAATGTGTGAAAGTCTGGTGGAATTACTCTTATTTCCTGCTTAGGGCCTCCTGCTTGAGCAGTGTGTTGGACTAGAAGACCTCCAAGGTTCCTTCTAGCCCTATTATTCTATGTCAGGGGTCTTCAAACTTGGCCCTTTTATGATTTGTGGACTTCAAGTCTCATAATTCCTCAGCCAGGCATGCCTGGCTGAGTAATTCTGGGAGTTGAAGTCCATAGGTCATAAAAGGGCCAAGTTTGAAGACCCCTGTTCTATGTTCTATATTCTATGTTCCTCAGCCACCTTGTCATCTTCATCTCATCTGACATTTTCTGAGTATTTATCGATGTTTCATTCCAAAATTGCTGCTTGCATTCCTGTGCCCTCTTAACACACACACCTACCGACACACACACACACACACACACACACACACACACACACACAGTCAAGTATTTTCCACAAGTAAATATAGGTTTACAAAATGTCCTTGTCGAACTCATTTTGCATAGTATGTGTTGATAAATAAGGTAGCTGGTGTATGCATGACATGTAAGGCATCTGTTTTCTTCCTTTCCTTAAAAAAAGTGTGTAGGTTTTTATGGACTGTAATCTATGGATATTGCTCTATTTATCTTACTCCACCTTTCTGGAAAGTTGAGAGCAAAAAATGGAAAAGTATGGGTCTCACTAGAAGATGTCAATAGGGCTAGTTTTCTCTCTTTACTCCTCCCACTGCAAGTAACGTAACTCATCACAAAATAGAATGTGGGGGGGGGGAACCACCTTCCAATGAAAATTAAAGAACATGAATTTTTCCCGTCTTTCTCTTGTAGTTGGGAAAGATGTTTGGTACCAGCTGCCGAGCACCATGGTTGTTACGCTGCGGAGTTCTTCATGGTTCAGCCATATCCCTTATAGTGTGCAACAATCTCCATGATGCTACTAGGAGAAATAAAAAAGGCAAAAAGGAAAGACCAAAACACCTCCTCGCCAACCATCAATACCCAGATAAGCAGAAATCAATACCAAGATTAACCATCAGTGAAGAAATAAACAATATCCCAATTAAGGTACGACCAAAATAGAGAAACAAGCTAGTAGTAAACAACAGCCCAAACAAGGAATCAACAGGGCCTCTCCCAATATCACAGCCATGGCAAGCCATTAATATATAAAATGAGTGTAAACCCACTTCCCTTTTACACTGATAATGTTACCTAGTTGGGTAATGAAACATCTGCAAGGAAACCATCAAGGTCAGAGAGTTTGAGTTTGAGTTTGAGTTTATTAGACTTATATATCGCCCTTCTCCCGTAGGACTCAAGGCGGTTCACAAGGTTTTTAAAAGAAACAATACCAGAATTACAAAATTTAAAACAATTAAAATGATTATATTAAACCTTGAATATAAAAATCTTAGTTAAAAAAACCAATTAAAACCCCAATTAATACCCTCAGTCCAGGCCAGAGAGCTCAAAAAGCCAAGTCTTCAGGTCCTGGCGGAATGAACGGAGGTCAGGGGCAGTTCTAAGCTCTACAGGCAGCTGGTTCCAAAGGGCCGGCGCACCCACAGAGAAGGCCCGCCCCCTGGGTATTGTCCGCCGGCAATCTTTTACCGGCGGTACCCTGAGAAAACCCTCTCTGTGGGAGCGCACAGGACAAAGGGAACTTGATGCCCAACAGTCCTCTTCCTCCTCCTCCTCCTCCTCCTCCATTCCATTCCACTCCACACACCCCACATCCTTCTAAAACTGATGATGTTACCTAGTTGGGTAATGAAATGTCTGCAAGGAAACCACCAAGCTCAGAGAGAACCAAGGTACCCACAATCATCGTTGTCCTCCTCCTCGTCCTCCTCCTCGTCCTCCTCCTCCTCTTCTCCACTCCACACACCCCACTTCCTTCTAAAACTAATGATGTTACCTAGTTGGGTCATGAAACATCTGCAAGAAAAACAACCAAGCTCAGAGAGCACCAAGGAACCCACAATTCAATGCTCAGCTACAAATATTCTTCTTTATTGGCACAGTAAGTTTGTTATGAAGACCTGTAAATCATCTTCGGAAATTTCTGATTACTGATAACATTTTAGTCCATACATTTTTCCTTATGCTGTATTGACTTTCTATTCTTATCTTCTTATTGTATTCACATTGGTCTGCAGTAAATCTGTCTAGTTCCACTAATTTATAATTCTGTTTTCTTTTTTCTGTTTCTCTCTCTCTCTCTCTCTTTCTCAATATTTTCCTCATCCCATCGAATTATTCATGAGTATCTTTTGCTCTTAAGCATCTGAACAGAAAACTCAGCAATGGAGAAATCACTTCCATTAGTATTCCTCAAGAAAATCCCACTGCTTTAATATTTCGGGATTAACTCCTGATCAAACATTGATGTTTTCTTGAAAAAAAAACACAATCCTTAAGTCAACCATCTAATCTAAGAGTAGAAATTAAATTCTAAAGCAACATAAACACATTACAAGTCATTAGTGTAATTAAAACGGAATGTATAATTAAAACATTTGTGTGTTTTCATTCAAATTCATTGTCGGTTGGACATTTTAATGAACTGTATATCAAAGAAACCCCTAGACCTGTCGGATGAGTTTAGCATCACCAGAAAAGTAGTGTGTGTGTATATATATATATATATGTTTCAAATGTTAACTATTTAGATTACCTTGCTAGGCCCCAAACATGGGGCAAATCTTTATTTCCTGTTTTCAGCCTATCTTGAAGGCTATCGAACAGGCAGTAGTCACACCGGACAATTCATATATTTGTGTAAATTACTAACAAAGAATTAAAGGGAAACTGAGATGCATTTCTGACTTGTTAGTCGTCATCAGCCAGCTATACCCATCTGAGATTCGAACCAGGGCTGATTGCATATGAGGCAGTGTTATTTGCCTCTAAGCCACAAGGTCTCTCTCGCTCTGTTAGCTTTTTTTCTGCAAGGGAAGATATGTTTCAAATGTTAACTATTTAGATTACCTTGCTAGGCCCCAAACATGGGGCAAATCTTTATTTCCTGTTTTCAGCCTATCTTGAAGGCTATCTAACAGGCAGTAGTCACACCGGACAATTCATATATTTGTGTAAATTACTAACAAAGAATTAAAGGGAAACTGAGATGCATTTCTGACTTGTTAGTCATCATCAGCCAGCTATACCCATCTGAGATTCGAACCAGGGCTGATTGCATATGAGGCAGTGTTATTTGCCTCTAAGCCACAAGGTCTCTCTCGCTCTGTTAGCTTTTTTTCTGCAAGGGAAGATATGTTTCAAATGTTAACTATTTAGATTACCTTGCTAGGCCCCAAACATGGGGCAAATCTTTATTTCCTGTTTTCAGCCTATCTTGAAGGCTATCGAACAGGCAGTAGTCACACCGGACAATTCATATATTTGTGTAAATTACTAACAAAGAATTAAAGGGAAACTGAGATGCATTTCTGACTTGTTAGTCGTCATCAGCCAGCTATACCCATCTGAGATTCGAACCAGGGCTGATTGCATATGAGGCAGTGTTATTTGCCTCTAAGCCACAAGGTCTCTCTCGCTCTGTTAGCTTTTTTTCTGCAAGGGAAGATATGTTTCAAATGTTAACTATTTAGATTACCTTGCTAGGCCCCAAACATGGGGCAAATCTTTATTTCCTGTTTTCAGCCTATCTTGAAGGCTATCGAACAGGCAGTAGTCACACCGGACAATTCATATATTTGTGTAAATTACTAACAAAGAATTAAAGGGAAACTGAGATGCATTTCTGACTTGTTAGTCGTCATCAGCCAGCTATACCCATCTGAGATTCGAACCAGGGCTGATTGCATATGAGGCAGTGTTATTTGCCTCTAAGCCACAAGGTCTCTCTCGCTCTGTTAGCTTTTTTTCTGCAAGGGAAGATATGTTTCAAATGTTAACTATTTAGATTACCTTGCTAGGCCCCAAACATGGGGCAAATCTTTATTTCCTGTTTTCAGCCTATCTTGAAGGCTATCGAACAGGCAGTAGTCACACCGGACAATTCATATATTTGTGTAAATTACTAACAAAGAATTAAAGGGAAACTGAGATGCATTTCTGACTTGTTAGTCGTCATCAGCCAGCTATACCCATCTGAGATTCGAACCAGGGCTGATTGCATATGAGGCAGTGTTATTTGCCTCTAAGCCACAAGGTCTCTCTCGCTCTGTTAGCTTTTTTTCTGCAAGGGAAGATATGTTTCAAATGTTAACTATTTAGATTACCTTGCTAGGCCCCAAACATGGGGCAAATCTTTATTTCCTGTTTTCAGCCTATCTTGAAGGCTATCGAACAGGCAGTAGTCACACCGGACAATTCATATATTTGTGTAAATTACTAACAAAGAATTAAAGGGAAACTGAGATGCATTTCTGACTTGTTAGTCGTCATCAGCCAGCTATACCCATCTGAGATTCGAACCAGGGCTGATTGCATATGAGGCAGTGTTATTTGCCTCTAAGCCACAAGGTCTCTCTCGCTCTGTTAGCTTTTTTTCTGCAAGGGAAGATATGTTTCAAATGTTAACTATTTAGATTACCTTGCTAGGCCCCAAACATGGGGCAAATCTTTATTTCCTGTTTTCAGCCTATCTTGAAGGCTATCGAACAGGCAGTAGTCACACCGGACAATTCATATATTTGTGTAAATTACTAACAAAGAATTAAAGGGAAACTGAGATGCATTTCTGACTTGTTAGTCGTCATCAGCCAGCTATACCCATCTGAGATTCGAACCAGGGCTGATTGCATATGAGGCAGTGTTATTTGCCTCTAAGCCACAAGGTCTCTCTCGCTCTGTTAGCTTTTTTTCTGCAAGGGAAGATATGTTTCAAATGTTAACTATTTAGATTACCTTGCTAGGCCCCAAACATGGGGCAAATCTTTATTTCCTGTTTTCAGCCTATCTTGAAGGCTATCGAACAGGCAGTAGTCACACCGGACAATTCATATATTTGTGTAAATTACTAACAAAGAATTAAAGGGAAACTGAGATGCATTTCTGACTTGTTAGTCGTCATCAGCCAGCTATACCCATCTGAGATTCGAACCAGGGCTGATTGCATATGAGGCAGTGTTATTTGCCTCTAAGCCACAAGGTCTCTCTCGCTCTGTTAGCTTTTTTTCTGCAAGGGAAGATATGTTTCAAATGTTAACTATTTAGATTACCTTGCTAGGCCCCAAACATGGGGCAAATCTTTATTTCCTGTTTTCAGCCTATCTTGAAGGCTATCGAACAGGCAGTAGTCACACCGGACAATTCATATATTTGTGTAAATTACTAACAAAGAATTAAAGGGAAACTGAGATGCATTTCTGACTTGTTAGTCGTCATCAGCCAGCTATACCCATCTGAGATTCGAACCAGGGCTGATTGCATATGAGGCAGTGTTATTTGCCTCTAAGCCACAAGGTCTCTCTCGCTCTGTTAGCTTTTTTTCTGCAAGGGAAGATATGTTTCAAATGTTAACTATTTAGATTACCTTGCTAGGCCCCAAACATGGGGCAAATCTTTATTTCCTGTTTTCAGCCTATCTTGAAGGCTATCGAACAGGCAGTAGTCACACCGGACAATTCATATATTTGTGTAAATTACTAACAAAGAATTAAAGGGAAACTGAGATGCATTTCTGACTTGTTAGTCGTCATCAGCCAGCTATACCCATCTGAGATTCGAACCAGGGCTGATTGCATATGAGGCAGTGTTATTTGCCTCTAAGCCACAAGGTCTCTCTCGCTCTGTTAGCTTTTTTTCTGCAAGGGAAGATATGTTTCAAATGTTAACTATTTAGATTACCTTGCTAGGCCCCAAACATGGGGCAAATCTTTATTTCCTGTTTTCAGCCTATCTTGAAGGCTATCGAACAGGCAGTAGTCACACCGGACAATTCATATATTTGTGTAAATTACTAACAAAGAATTAAAGGGAAACTGAGATGCATTTCTGACTTGTTAGTCGTCATCAGCCAGCTATACCCATCTGAGATTCGAACCAGGGCTGATTGCATATGAGGCAGTGTTATTTGCCTCTAAGCCACAAGGTCTCTCTCGCTCTGTTAGCTTTTTTTCTGCAAGGGAAGATATGTTTCAAATGTTAACTATTTAGATTACCTTGCTAGGCCCCAAACATGGGGCAAATCTACTGCCTGTTCGATAGCCTTCAAGATAGGCTGAAAACAGGAAATAAAGATTTGCCCCATGTTTGGGGCCTAGCAAGGTAATCTAAATAGTTAACATTTGAAACATATCTTCCCTTGCAGAAAAAAAGCTAACAGAGCGAGAGAGACCTTGTGGCTTAGAGGCAAATAACACTGCCTCATATGCAATCAGCCCTGGTTCGAATCTCAGATGGGTATAGCTGGCTGATGACGACTAACAAGTCAGAAATGCATCTCAGTTTCCCTTTAATTCTTTGTTAGTAATTTA
>NW_028148137.1:0-55000 GCF_947247035.1 Vipera ursinii | reverse complement strand
GTATACACTATGTTGGTATAATTGTATATTGTGTATATACAATTATACAAACATATTGTATACAAAATAAAGAACATTATGAAGAAAGAGAAAAGATTTTTTAAAAAAATTACAGGAAATGTATTGATCAAGGCATATACCGAATGGGACGCGGTGGCTCAGTGGGTTAGGACGCTGAGCTTGTCGATCAGAAGGTCAGAGGTTTGGCAGGTCGAATCCCGAGTGCCGCGTAGCAGAGTGAGCACCTGTTACTAGTCCCAGCTTCTGCCCACATAGCAGTTTGAAAGCACGTAAAAGTGCAACTAGAAAAATAGGGACCACTACGGTGGGAAGGTAACAGCGTTCCGTGCGCCTTTGGCGTCTAGTCATGCCAGCCACATGACCATGGAGATGTCCTCGGACAAGCGCTGGCTCTTCAGCTTTGAAACGGAGATGAACACCGGCCCCTAGAGTCGGAAACGACTAGCACGCATGTGTGGGGGGAAGCTTTACTTTTACATTTTTATATTGTGTATATATGGGATGCGGTGGCTCAGTGGGTTAGGATGCTGAGCTTGTCGATCAGAAGGTCGGCAGTTTCTCAGGTTGAATCCCGAGTGCCGCGTAACAGAGTGAGCGCCTGTTACTCGTCCCAGCTTCTGCCAACCTAGCAGTTCGAAAGCACGTAAAAATACAAGTAGAAAAATAGGGACCACTGCGGTGGGAAGGTAACAGCGTTCCGTGCGCCTTTGGCGTCTAGTCATGCCAGCCACATGACCACGGAGACGTCCTCAGACAAGCGCTGGCTCTTCGGCTTTGAAACGGAGATGAGCACCGGCCCCTAGAGTTGGAAACGACTAGCACGCATGTGCAGGGGAACCTTTGCCTTTCCCTTTATATTGTGTATAGACCCAGATGGCCAAGTGGTTAAGGCATGAAATTCCACTGATTCCATACAACCTTCTGGGATTCCTCAGATCTGAATCGTAGGGTTGGAAAGGACCTTAGAAGACTTCTCCAGAAACGTTCAAACCATCTCAAATGTCAACCTTCAACACCTCCATGACTCCAAGACATAGAATCTCAACTCATTGTTTTGTGCAACACAAACCCTCAGATATTTTCTTCTCTAAGCTTTCTTTAATTTATTGTGTGTTTTTTGTCTGATCTCAAGCCACTTTGAGTTCTTTGATGGCCAGATGGCCAGTATCTAAAGAAATAAACATACATACATAGAAACAAACAAACAAACAAATGCCAATGTTGTGTTTTCTGTTTTAAAACTGAACACCTCGGAGTGTTAGAATAATTTTGGAACATCAAGATCAATCATATTGGTACTTATTTTGTTTCATCAAAATTAAACCAACAAACAAAATAGGCATTTTTCTTCCCCTTCTCCTTCTTCTTTCCCCTTTTCTCCATTTCTCCTCCTCCTCCTCTTCCCCTCCTCCTCCTCTCCATTTCCTGTTCTCTCCCCTCCACTTCTTCCCCTCCTCCTCCTCTTCCCCTCCTCTTCCCCTACTCCTTCCTTTTATTCTTCCTCTTCCTCTTCCTCTTTCCTCTTTTTACAGCAAACCCATCTGTCCCAAGGATGAATTTATTTCCCCAAGCTGCTGGTGTAATATTGCATTTGAATCTGTCACTTTTGATTTATCGTTACTTTCAACATTAAATCTTCCTTTGCATTTTTATTGGTTTCATTAAAAACATTCTGCTCGTCTTTTTTCATTTATAACCAATTGCAAGGGATGGGAGGGGGAAAAAGTGGTTTTTTCCCTCTTTTCATGATCTTCCTTATTGCCTTCATCCTCCTTTCCTCTCTCAGAAGCCTCTTTACCACCAGTATCTTTTCTAACCTCCCACCCCATCCCTGCCTCTTCCCAATGACAAAAAATCTATAAGCTGCTTCTCAATTTTCAAGGCAGAATTCATAAAGCAAAAGGATCTGTATTTAGAACTTCTTGGAACAAGACAGTGATGTAACAAACCTTTATGTAATCTGCAAAATTGCCTTGTCAATAAGACAGCTTATTCATCCATCCATCTATCCACCCACCCACCCACCCACTTACCTATCTACATCTCTCTCTCTCTCTCCATTCAGAATACACTTGCTTAGTCCCAGACATGGGACAAATCTTAGTTCCTGTTTCAGCCTAGCCCAAGGCCATCTACAGGCAGTAGCCACAGCACTGGCAGCTCATATTTGTGTAAAAAGCCAAAAATACACACACACACACACACACACACACACATACATACATACATAATATATCAAGGACGTGGTGGCTCAGTGGGTTGGGACGCTGAGCTTGTCGATCAGAAGTCAGCAGTTTGGAGGGTCGAATCCCGAGTCCTGCGTAACAGAGTGAGCGCCTGTTACTCGTCCCAGCTTCTGCCAACCTAGCAGTTTGAAAGCACGTAAAAATGCAAGTAAAAAAATAGGGACCACTATGGTGGAAAGGTAACAGCGCTCTGTGCGCCTTTGGCGTCTAGTCATGCCAGCCACATGACCACGGAGACGTCCTTGGACAAGTGCTGGCTCTTCGGCTTTGAAACGGAGTTGAGCACCAGCCCCTAGAGTTGGAAATGGCTAGCACGCATGTGCAGGGGAAACTTTATAGGGCTTATTTTCTGGTTGAGTCTTATTTTCAGGAAAACACAGTGTCTATCTATCTATCTATCTATCTATCTATCTATCTATCTATCTATCTATCTATATCATTATTATCATCATCATCATCATTTTAGCCATTGTCTCTGGACGACCTCTTCCACCTGTATGGTCCTGAGCTTTCTTTTGCCAGTTGCACCTGCCCTACTTGCTGATGTTGTTGCTCCATCTTATTTTAGGTCTCTTTCATGGACACTTTTGATCAACTGGGATCCATTCTCTGGCTGCCTTGGTCCACCTGGACCACGTTCTTCTTGCTATGTTACCAGCCCATTTCCATTTCAATTATTTTGCTCTCTATCCATCATCTATCTATCCATATGTACATATTTACAACTTTTAGAATCCCCTGACAAGTAAAGTCAATGGGTAAAGCCAGATTTACTTACTAACTGAACAACTGCACTGGCAAGAATGGTTGTAAAATGGGGCAATACTCACTTGTCTTGCTTAGTGCCAGAAATTTTGAGGACTACCTATACCGTAATCATAAGTTGAGGACTAACTATACTGTGATAGCTTTTTCCCTGTATTAGACCTTCAAAGTAGGTCAAGCTAGGAAATAAATTCCATAAATCTGACTGGAACTATATTTTATTGATCTAGGCTATGATAATAGAATCTTGAAAGTCTGTCTGTTTTTTTTTTCTGATTTCCCTTTTTTACTGTAATGAATAAGGGAGGAATCACCCTGAGCTTCTTTGTCATCTTTTTGATATTTCTCTGGCTTAAAGAATGATCTTGTTTATATAACTCTTATTGTCTCTGCCCAGTTTCAAGTCATCTCCATAGCTGTTGGTTGATAGATAGATAGATAGATAGATAGATAGAGAGAGAGAGAGAGAGAGAGAGAGAGAGAGAGAGAGAGGGAGAGGGATAGATGGAGAAAAAGAGAGAGGATAGCTAATTAAGATTTTAGATAGATAGAGATAGAGATAGAGATAGATAGAGATAGATAGATATATCTATATCTACATCGAGATAGAGATAGATTGATTGATTGATAGATAGATAGATAGATAGATAGATAGATAGATATAGAGAGAGAGATTGAAGAGATAGATAAATAGAGAGAGAGATGATAAATCCAGATGACAGAGAGGATAAAGAGACAGAGGTAGAAAGAGAGAGAAATAAGATTGAGATGACAGATATTAGAGAGAGAGAGAGAGAGAGAGAGAGAGAGAGAGAGAGAGAGAGAGATGGCTAGATAGATAGGAGAGAGAGAGAATAGCTAAGGAAGATGATAAAGAAATAGATATAGAAAGATATAGACAGAGAGATTGAAGAGATGGATAGATAAATAAATAGAAAGAGAGATGATAGATACAGATTATAGAGATATGATAAAGACATAGAGGTAGAAGATAGAAAGAGAAATAAAAGAGATGACAGAGATAGACAGACAGACAGACAGACAGACAGATTGATATAGATGGTGAGAAAGGGATAATTGAGAGATAGAGAGGTAGAAGATAGAGAGATGACAGAGAGATGATAGACAGATAGACAGACAGAAGATATAGATCTCAGCAAGTGAGGTGGATTATAGGTATAGCTAATAACATTTCCCTGAAAAATATTCCTTACTTCAAAAGTTTGCAGATGTTTCAGTCAAAGAACAACCTTCAAATCCCCCTTGTTCAGTTTACATGAAACCCAAGGACAATCTTGTAGTACCTTGAGAAGCCTTCACACATTTTCCTTCCAGAAAATTTGAAATGGGTCCAGAGGGAGCAATGAAATGGCCAAAAGTCTGGAAAAGAAATCCAAGAAAGGAAAAAAAAGATGAAAGAACAAAATACTTTCAGCCAAGGTGACGAGCAAGCAGAATGTGGATTTCTTTCTTTCTTTCTTTCTTTCTTTCTTTCTTTCTTTCTTTCTTTCTTTCTTTCTTTCTTTCTTTCTTTCTTTCTTTCTTTCTCTTTCTTTCTCTCTCTCTCTCTCTCTCTCTCTCTCTCTCTCTCTCTCTCTCTCTCTCTCTCTCTCTCTCTCTCTTTCTTTCCAGTGTTTTGCTCAACAACCAGGGCAAAAAAAGGTCATAAAATCAAGCACAATTCACTTAACAGCCCTCTTGCTTAGCAACAGAAAATCTGGTCCCACTCATGGTTGTAAGTTGAGGACCACCTCTGTATATAAAAGTTAAACAAATTAGAAAGAGACAAGGGTGGCAGAACACTAATAAAATTAGTTAAAAGGTGAGGAGAGTGCTTTCAGGGGACTAACCAGACCCACGGCTGGATAGTTCTTTCACTCCCCGTGCAAAGCAGCATTGCTGTGTTTTAATTCCTCTTTTGAAGGCCAGGAGAAGGCAATGTGCCAATATATGAGGGGCTGCCACAAAGAAGAAGGGGGTCCCCCTATTCTCCAGAGCACCTGAAGGCAGGAGAAGAAGCAACGGATGGAAACTCATCAAGGAGAGAAGCAACCTGGAACTAAGGAGAAACTTCCTAACTCTGAGAACAACTAACCAGTGGAACAGCTTCCCTTCAGAAGTTGTAGGTGCTTCAACCCTGGAGGTTTTTAAAGAAAAGACTGGACAGCCACTTGTCTGAAATGGGATAGAGGCTCCTGCTTGATCAAGGAGTTTGGCGAGAAGACTACCAAGGTCCCTTCCAGCTCTATTCTGATTGATTGATTGACTGATTGAGCATCGGTGAGACAAATGCACCCATTAGGAATGTGCTCTCTGGGGAAGCCAAGCAGAAGTTCTCATGTTGGTGATATCTCAAGACTTCATTAGGTGAAGAAATCTTCGTCCCATTACATGACACTGGCCCACCTTGTCAAGCAAAGAAGGGATGTTGCAGACCGCATCATTTAAAGCAGAGGTCCCCAACCTTTTGGACACCAGGGACTGTTTTAAGTGGAGAGAGGTTTTTCCACGGACTGGAGGGGGCGTGGTTTTGTGTGCTACCTGCATCATGTGGATGGGGCTTTCCTTGTTTGTGTGGCCAGTTGCTGGCATGCCACGGCCCGGTACTGGTCCATGGACTGGAGGTTGGGGACCCCTGATTTAAAGCATTAAAACTGGGGGGAGTCAAGAATAACGGAATACCAGAGTTGGAAGGGACCTTGCAGGTCTTCTAGTCCAGCTCCCTGCTCAGGCAGGAAACCTTATACCATTTTAGACAAATGGTTGTCCGGTCTCTTCCTAAAAACTTCCAGTCAATGGAGCATTCATAACCTCTGGAGGCAGGTTGTTCCACTGGTTAATTGTTCTGTCAGGACGTTTCTCCTTAGTTCTAGGTTGCTTCTCTCCTTGATTAGCTTCCATCCGTTGCTTCTTCTCCTGCCTTCAGGTGCTTTGGAGAATAGGGGGGGCTCTTATTTCTGACAGCCCCTCAAATACTTAAATACTGCTACCATGTCATATCCTAGTCCTTCCTTACTCTAGACTGGCCCTACCCAATTCCTGCAACCGTTTGTGCGAGCTGCAGATAACAGCATCCCCAAAAATCTTCAGCCAAATTCTCTCTCTCCCTCTCTCTCCCTCTCTCTCTCTCTCTCTCTCTCTGTGTGTGTGTGTGTATGTGTGTGTTTTTCCCCCAGATAAGCAAAAAATGAAAGTGAAAACAAAACAACTGCTCACCATTCCTTTCCCTACCACATGAACGAACATCCACCCACTTGGTGAGAATGTGTGGGCTATTTTGCTCAATGTGCCTAGTGACTATTTTGTCCTCCAAAATAAGCCTATTATGCAAAGATTGAAACATTAGGATTAATTATGCCCAGATCAGAATGCAAAACCTAATGAAAAACATCTCTCTCCCCCCCCCCTTTCTCTCTCGAGCTGGATTCCCTAAAGAGAGCTTGAAAAAAATTAACTTTGACATTCTGGGCTCTGCACATCAGATTGGATCGGTGACGTCAAGTGCCTTAATAAAGTGGCATTTGCTTTATTTGTCTATCTGTGTGTGTGTGTGTGTGTGTGTGTGTGTGTGTGTGTGTTTTCCAACCCAGATAAGACAGGAACGACAAAATAAGAAAACAAAGCTCCCTGGAAAGTGTCAGCCTATGGTCTGGTACAGGGAGTCTTCGGCGTACGACCACAATCGAGCCCAACATTTTGGTCGCTAAGTGAGACATTTGTGAAGTGAGTTTTGCCCCCCCCCCCATTTTTACAGCTTGACTTTGCTTGGCAGGAGTTCGTCAAAGCGGGTCACCTGACCCCCGAATTGTAATGTGATTGTCATAGATACGAATCAGTTGCCAAGCATCTGAATGTTAATCACCTGACTGTGGGGATGCTGCAACGGTCGTAAGTGTGAAAAAATGGTCATAAGTCACTTTCCTCAGTGCCGTTGTAAATTTCAATGGCCACTAAATGAATTGTTGTATGACAAGACTAGCTGTATTTTTCACCCCTGCTCTGTCTTTTACTTGCATCTATATACCTCCATTGGCAATTTCACCCCTGATTATTAGTGGCACACAGATCCATCTTTGATATATTTGTAAACAAGCCAAACATCAAACGGGTACTGATAGATCATGTCCTTGAGCAGTGGGTTGGACTAGATGACTTCCAAGGTCCCTTCCAACTCTGTTATTTTGTTAGGATCCATCGTTGGAGCTGAGCCAGGAAAATTGAGAAAAGGTGCTTAGATATTAAACCCACCCAACAGAGTAGGAAGCTGAGGGGTATGTATGTATGTATGTATGTATGTATGCATGCATGCATTCATGCATTCATTCATTCATTCATTCATTTTTATCTTGCCTTTTTATTTATACAAATAACTCAAAATGGTGAACATATCCAGCATAGCTTCTTCATCTTATTTTCCCTACAACAACAACCCTGTGAGGTAGGTTGGGCTGAGAGAGAGTAACTGGACCAAAGCCACCAAGTTGGCTTTCCTGCAGGACTAGAACTCACCGTCTCCTGGGGATTGGCCCAAAGTCACCCAGTTGGCTTTTATGCCCAAGGTAGGACTAGAACTCACCGTCTCCTGGGGATTGGCCCAAAGTCACCCAGTTGGCTTTTATGCCTAAAGCAGGACTAGAACTCACCATCTCCTGGTGATTGGCCCAGTCACCAAGTTGGCTTTCATGCCTAAGGCAGGACTAGAACTCACCATCTCCTGGGGATTGGCCCAAAGTCACCCAGTTGGCTTTTATGCCTAAAGCAGGACTAGAACTCACGATCTCCTGGGGATTGGCCCAAAGTCACCCAGTTGGCTTTCATGCCTAAGGCAGGACTAGAACTCACCATCTCCTGGGGATTGGCCCAGTCACCAAGTTGGCTTTCATGCCTAAGGCAGGACTAGAACTCACCATCTCCTGGGGATTGGCCCAAAGTATAACCAGCTTGCTTTCATGAGTGAGGCAGATCTTAAACGTATGATTTCTAAACTTGAGACTTAACCACTACAACAAGCTAGTTACAGTGATTTAATTGAGACAGAGGGAAAGATTGCCCGGTTCATATGAATGAGTCTATAAATGTCTAGACATGTCCACATCTTGGTCTCTGGATGGACACATCACTATGTCTGGTTAAAAGCCACAGAAAAACTTCCATCACCATCTTCTTTGACAATAGGTTTTACGATTAGGACCTAACAAAGAGATCATTTGATCCATAAAGGAGATCTAAGCAGACTTCCATAACTTTAGCAAGGATATGTGAGTTTCTATTTGGGGCAAATCTTCACAAAAAGTTAGTCGTATTCATTTATTTTCCTCCAAAACTGGAACAAATCGAAAATAATAGTAAACAGCCACAATACTAGAGGATTTGTCTCTCTCTGTCCCCAAATCATCCCATTATGCTGTGCAACATCGGTTCTAAAATTTAGTTTGAAGGCAAATAGAATAAATATTTGAATTAAATAGATGTTCTGATATGGATTAAGGAACTGGGCTGAATAATCACATCGTTTACGCTTTTGAACCAAGTTAACAATTGGAAATGCCTCTTGTTTGCACACTTGCAACAGGAATAGCACAGGCTGTCCTCAACATAAATGAGTCCAAAATTTCTGTGGCTAAGTAAAACAGTTCTTAAGTGAGGGGGTTTTTTTGCCTCATTTTATGGCCTGTCTTGCCGCTATTGTAAAGTGGATCACGGCAGTTGTTCCGTTAGTAACCTGTTTGTTAACTGTCTATCTGGCTTCTCCATTGACTTTGCTTATCCAAAGTTCACAAAAGGTGATAACATGATAACTGGGACACTTCAGGTGTCATAAATATGACTCAGTTGTCAAGTGTATGGATTTTTATCATCATGACCACGTTGTAACTGTCATAAGTGTGAAAATCAGTCATGCCAATTTTTTCAATTATTATTCTAACTTTAGATGGATGGGTGGGTGGATAGACGGATGGATGGATGGATGACTAAAGGCCTGGAGATTAAAACATATGAAGAATGGTTGCAGGATTTGGGTATGGCCAGTCTAGAAAAAAGGAGGACTAGGGGGGACACAGGGATGCGGTGGCTCAGTGGGTTAGGACACTGAGCTTGTCGATCAGAAGGTCTGCAGTTTGTCAGGTCGAATCCCGAGTGTCGCGTAACAGAGTGAGCGCCTGTTACTCGTCCCAGCTTCTGCCAACCTTGCAGTTCAAAAGCACATAAAAATGCAAGTAGGAAAATAGGGACCACTACGGTGGGAAGGTAACAGCATTCCGTGCGCCTTTGGCGTCTAGTCATGCCAGCCACATGACCACGGAGACGTCCTCGGACAAGCACTGGCTCTTTGGCTTTGAAACAGAGATGAGCACCGGCCCCTAGAGTCGGAAACGACTAGCACGCATGTGCGGGGGAACCGTTACCTTTACCTAGGGGGGACACAATACCAGTATTCCAGTATTTGAGAAGCTGCCACAAGGAGGAGGGGATCAATTAATTTTCTAAAGCACCAGAAGGCAAGACAAGAATCGATGGATGGAAACTAATCAAGGAGAGAAGCAACCTGGAATTTAAGGAGAAACCACCTAACAATGAGGACAATTAATCAGTGAACAGAAGTTGCCTTCAGACGTTGTGGGTACTCCATCACTGGAGGTTTTTAAGAAGAGACTGGACAGCCCCTTGTCTGAAATGGTACAGGGTCTCCTACTTGAGCAGGCAGCTAAAGTAGAAGACCGTCAAGTCCCTTCCAGCTCTATTCTGATGAATGATTCTGATTAATTAATGGATGCACGGATGGATGAGCAGAGATACCAATAGAAGATAATATTTGTAGCTCAGGGTTGAACCGTGGCATCCTTCGTGCACGCTGAACTTGATGGTTCCCTTGCAGATATTTCATCACCCAACTAGGCCACCTCATCAGTGCTAAGAGGGTGAATTTCCTTTCTGTTTATATTCAGTAACAAGCTACTGTGTATATAAAAAAAAGAGCAAACCCCCTATTCACTAACCCTGATGATGTTATCTAGTCGGGTAATCTGTGGTCTGCAAGGAAACCACCAAACTTGGAGAGCAGCAGGGATGGCACCAAGGACTGTAGGAGGAGACAACAGGAAAGATGGAAAAAATTTGTCCTCAGACAAACGGACCTCAACCAGCTGGATTTAGAAGTGGCACACCATCTCTTGATCTGAATTTTACGCAATGCATCCCTCAGGTTGTAGACTTTTTTTTTCTCCCCCAGTTCAGTGGCTGCCTTAAAATTATCGTGGTTTCTTCCTAGCTATCCTCCTCTTGGATATCAGGAAGGGAATGAAGGGAGTGATAAACACCAAAGAAAGGAAACAAAGGCACAAACTACTTTCTATTCTGAAACACATTCGCTCATTTTCTTCCGACGCTGGAACATTCTGGATCCATTCAAGCGTTCTAATTTTTTAATCTTCTTTTCTACACCAGAATAATTAGCACAATATGCTTATGGTTTAAAAGGATTTCTTTGTCTGTGGGACTAATTCAGAACATTATTTTCTGATTCCTCTCTCTCTCTCTCTCTCTCTCTCTCTCTCTCTCTCTCTCTCTCTCTCTCTCTCTCTCTCTCTCTCTCCCCTTCCTCCTTCCTTATAACTTTGCTTCTTTCGGCTCAGCCGTAAACTTAAGACAATATTCAATTCAATTCAGAAAAGAGCTGGAAGGCAGCTTGGAGGTCTTCTAGTCCAAACCCCCGCTCTGTTGTGATTCAGGGTCAGCCTGTGGGTTCGGCAGTTGGGTCGGACGACTCAGAGGAGGAGGGGGGGTGTTGAAGAGCTTGCTGATGATGGCTTTGAGGCTCCGCAGAGCCCTCAGCCAGGCCCCTCCCACCTGGTCACGATGGAGACCCAGCTGTGTGAGCCTGACAGCGTGGATAAAGATGACCCACAGCTGGCCCTGTTCAAGGATGCCCGACGCAGGAGGCAGTCAATCAGGAGTAAACAGAGGAAGGCAATGGGGCACCTCAGAAGGAGGCAGAGAGAGGCCACGCCCTGAGCTTTATTTAAGGGGAATGTGTGGGAGGGCTGGTTTGCTGAAGGCAACCGCTTGGATAGTTCCTGTTTCATAGCTTCTGTTTCATGGTTGGTGTCTGTTTTATGTTAATAAATTTGGCAGGCTTTATTCCAGCCTCTTGCCGTTTGTAAAAGGGTTGTCCCTGCCTTTTCTGCAGGGCCGGTAGCAGGCTGGTACAGAACACGCTCAAGCAACTGAACATATACCATTTCAGACCTGTGGCTGTCCAGTCTCTTCTTGAAAACCTCCTACACTGGAGCACGCACAACTCCTGCAGGCAAGCCGTTCCACTGGTTAATTGTTCTCACCCTTAGGATGTTTCTCCTTAATTCCAGGTTGCTTCTCTCCGTGATTAGTTTCCATCCCTTGTTTCTTGTCCTGCCTTCTGATGCTTCGGAATCTAAGTTGAACCCCTGTTTTTGGTGGCTGCCCTTCAAATACTGGCCAAAAGAAAACAAAAGAAAAAGGGCAATGGAAGAGAATAACAAATAAAATCATATGACCCTGGTAGAGGCTGGATTTTCCCTGATCCCACTTATCCTTACCAGGATTAATGAGATCGGTCCACATTTTTAGCTCCTTGGGCTAAATGGAACTCAAGAGACCGCAGGCAGACACTGCAAAATCCCCCCCACACTCTTTTTTTGCAGGCATCCGAACCTTTCAGAGCTAATGACAGCCTGTTTTTCTCGTCCCCTCCTCTCTCTCTCTTTTTTCCCCCCCTGCACAAGCTTCTTCTATTTTGGACCCACCAGGTGGGCTCAAATCCCCTCTCCTCTATTTCTTTAGTCATCGCAGCCATTCATGCATCCAGACAAGTCCTCAGGGAATGCAAAAGTTAGCTAGGCAAGTTTTATCATTATCATTATTATTATTATTATTTATTTGCCAGTCTCCTGCTGAGAGTTGGCATTTCAGTCTACGGGTTTGGGTAATTGCTAGAATTAAAACTGATTAAATTAAATCGCTTCTCGTTTCAGGTTGCACATCCTCTACCTGGATCCTTTTGCTCCCCTTCCCCAACTTCTCTTCCTTTACTTTTATGGACAGAGGTAACTATGCTATGCGCGTCTGCCATGCCTGGCAGCCTTTCATTTGTGACTCAGCAGGCGGTAAGAAGCCAGGCTGAAAAGCCACCTCTATTTTTCCATACAGGAAGCTGCCATTATCTTGTCCAGAGCAACCTGCGTGTTTCTCTCCATTGTATTTTTTATTTTTATTTTTAAGCAAATTTGGGATGAGCGGAGAACGCCTGCGAAATTTCACAGATGCCAGGGGACCAAATTTAGTGCACAGCTGTTCAATAAAGAGCCCACAATCTTAGAACGAAATGGCAGGGAGGCTTTGGGGACTGTCATTTTTTCCCCTTCCCCAAAGGGCACTCAAAGATTTGGAAAACTGCTGGGAATAAATACATCCACGTTTGCCATCTGGATTTGGTAGAGGTCTCCTGTATTCATACGTCCTAGGTTCTGAGCAGAATGAACACGTGCATTTCAGCAAGCCATACAATTCCATTCAGTGCTGAAATGCTTGCGTAAATGTACGTGCCTCTTTGTTGGTTGCATAATATTTTATATGTTATATAGGAGAGGAAGCAGGGTCCACCAAACCTTGGAATGGATGGGAAGAGGCAGGGAGGAGGAAGAGGAAGGGAAGTAAGGAAAAGAGAAGAGAGGAGGGGAGGGGAAGAGAGAGGGTAGTAAATAGAGAGGTGAGGAGAGGGAAGGGGAGGAGAGGAGAGGAGGAAGGATTAAAGGAGAGGGGAGGGGAAAGGAAGGGAAGAAAGGAGAGGAGAGGAGGGGAGGGGATGATAAAAGGAGAGGAGAGGATGTGGAGGAGAGGATAAAAGGAGAGGGAAGAGGAGGGGAGGGGAGGGGAGGGGAAGAAAGGAGAGGAGAGGAGGGAATGATAAAAGGAGAAGAGAGGATGGGGAGGGGAGGGGAGGGAAGGTGAGTTGGATGGGAGGGGAGAGGAAGAAAGGAGAGGAGAGGAGAGGAGTGGAGAGGATGCGGAGGAGAGGATAAAAGGAGAGGGAAGAGGAGGGGAGGGGAGGGGAGAGGAGAGGAAGAAAGGAGAGGAGAGGAGAGGAGTGGAGAGTATGCGGAGGAGAGGATAAAAGGAGAGGGAAGAGGAGGGGAGGGGAGGGGAAGAAAGGAGAGGAGAGGAGGGGATGATAAAAGGAGAGGAGAGGATGTGGAAGGGAGGAGAGGAGAGGATAAAAGGAGAGGGAAGGGGAGGGGATGGGAGGGGAGAGGAAGAAAGGAGAGGAGAGGATGTGGAGGAGAGGATAAAAGGAGAGGGAAGGGGAGTGCATTGGACTGGAGGGGAGGGGAGAGGAGGAGAAAAAAATAAAACATTGAGAAATCTTAAGATTTGGTTGGCTCTTATGCTGCTGGCCTTCTGGAAGATATTGAAGCTCATTTTTTTAAAAAAACAGCTTCAGGCCCCAGATGTGCGATAGAATCCACATCCTGCCTATGCTGGGACTTTTTAATGATTCTTTTGCAGCTGTGCATTTAGTCTTGTGGGCTACATTTTTAGCAATTTTCTTGGTTTCTGCAATACTTTAATCCTTACAATAATATAATACATAATAATAATAATTGGAGAGAATGGAATGCAAGAGCTAGCTGGAGAAAAATCACAGAATATAAAGATCCTCAAATAGAAATTGAACAAATGGGGCAGAAGAAAGCAAAGGTAGAAGCAACAGTGATTGGCTTCTTGGGTGCAACTCTAAAACATCTGGAGCACCCTTTGAACACCATCGGCATTGACAATATTCCCATCAATCAATTGCAAAAGGCAGCTTTAATTGGAACAGGTTACATCTTGGAACAAAGTTTAACACCATCAGATATCAACATCTGCCTATCCCAGGTCCTTGGGAAGGACTCAATAGGTGGACAAAAATGCCAAATCCACTTTAAACATCTGGCTGACTGTGACTAATCATGGAGATATTATCAGCATTTGCTAGCATGCTATATCAATAAATATGGGCTATGCATGGGCTAGATCAACATTCTGTGAGTACACTCAGCTATTATGATATGAATCAAATATATTTCTTCCTTTCTCTTGTTTGAAAGAATTTCAGAAATATGTCAAGATATATGAATCTTGTTTGTGCGATAAATAATGCACAACAAGTCTCTTGTCCCAAAGATGCTTTTTCATGAGGCAACTGGACTTTCTTCATTTTTTAAAAAGATGTTTCTTTTCTTCTCATCCAAGAAGCTTCTTCAGCTCTGACTGGATGGCGGGGGATGGAAGGATTTGTGCTCCTTGCAGACAGCTGGTCATTTGTGTTCTTTTAGAGAGTCATTGAGGCCACTTGGAGGTTTATCTGTGTCCGTGGGATCATGTGAGTAGTTGAAATGGGTGAGGAGAGGCTCCACACCCATTTCAACTACTCAGGTGACCCTGATTCCACAACCATTTGCACTATTCAGGTGACCCTGACGACACAGATAAACCTCCAAGTGGCCTCAATGACTCTCTAAAAGGAGACAAACGACCAGCTGTCTGCAAGGAGTATAAATCCTTCCATTCCTCACCATCAAGTCATAGCTGAAGAAGCTTCTTGGATGAGAAGCAAAACATGTTCAAAGAAAACCAAGAAAGTCCAGTTGCCTCATAAAAAAGCATCTTTGGGACAACCATAACGTGGATGACAGAGAATTTCCGTAGACAATAAGTCTCTTGCAAATTTGTCATTTTGCGATTCTCCAAAAACTAAGCATGCATGGAATATTATTATTAATTTAATTTATTAATTTAATTTATATACCGCCCTTCTCCCGAAGGACTCAGGGCGGTGAACAGGGCAATACATAAAAACTAGATACAAAAATTAAAAATTATTAAAACGTGATTAAACAATGCCCATAATAAATTAATACAGATTAAAATTAAAGTTCATTTATAAAAATCCCACCCCGTCCCATCAGGCCAGGCCAGCTTGTTTAAAGAGATGGGTTTTAAGATCGCGCCGGAAGGAGCGGAGATCGGGCGCCATCCGGAGCTCGACCGGAAGATGGTTCCATCTTTGACCAGTGGCACCCTGAGGAGGCCCTCTCTGTGGGAGCGTACTGGGCGGAGGGAAGTTGACGCCGGCTGCAGGTGCTCCCCAAGGTATTCCGGACCCATGCCATGAAGGGCTTTGTAGGTCATTACTAACACCTTGAACGTCACCCGGAAGACAACTGGCAGCCAATGCAGCTCGCGGAGCAAAGGTGTGACATGGGAGTATCAGGAAACTCCCAATACAACTCTCACGGCTGCATTCTGTACCAGTTGGAGCCTCCGAGTGGTCTTCAAGGGTAGCCCCATGTAGACAGCGTTGCAGTAATCAAGACGAGAGGTCACGAGCGCATGAGTGACCGTACGTAAGGCATCCCGGTCTAGATAGGGCCGCAACTGGTGCACCAGGCGAACCTGGGCGAAGGCCCCCCTAGTCATAGCTACTATATGGTCTTCTAGGGAGAGCTGTGAATCTAGGAGGACTCCCAAGTTGCGAGCCCTATCTACCGGAGGTAATGACTTACCCCCCATAGTGAGGGGTGGGATGTCCTGAATATCCCGAGATGCCGGTACGCACAGCCACTCAGTCTTGTCAGGGTTGAGTCGAAGCCTGTTCCGCCCCATCCAGACCCGGACCGCCTCCAGGCACCGGGACATCACGTCGAGGGCATCACTGGGGTGGTTTGGGGTCGAAATGAAAAGTTGGGTATCATCAGCATACTGATGATACCCAACTCCAAAACCACGAATGATTTCACCCAGCGGTTTCATGTAGATGTTGAACAGGAGAGGCGAGAGGACCGACCCCTGAGGGACTCCACAAACGAGAGGCCTCGCAGTCGACCTCTGCCCCCCTGCCAACACCGACTGCGAGCGTCCCAGGAGATAGGAGGAGAACCACTGAAGAACCGTGCCTCCCACTCCCAATCCCCTGAGACGCCGCAGCAGGATACCATGGTCGATGGTATCGAAAGCCGCTGAGAGGTCTAATAGGACTAGGACAGAGGAATATCCCTTGTCCCGAGCCCTCCAAAGATCATTCACCAGCGCGACCAATGCCGTCTCCGTGCTGTACCTGGGCCTGAAGCCCGATTGGTACCGGTCTAGATAATCCGCTTCATCCAGGACCAGAGGGAGCTGATGCGCCACCACACAATAACCCTCTGGATGATCCTTTTGTACCATAATTTTGAAGTCTGCAAATGCCTTCTATTTGCACACAATAAATAATAGTCTAGTTGTTAAGCTGTGAGGCTAGAAAGTGGGATACCGTGAGTTATAGTTCTGCCTTAGGCATTAAAGCCTAAGAGGACACAAGTTCAAGTTCCGCCTCACTCATGAAAGCCAGCTAGGTGACTCTGAGCTAATCACCAGGAGATGGTGAGTTCTAGTCCTGCCTTAGTCATGAAAGCCAGCTGGATGACTTTGGGCCAATCACTAGGGGATGGTGAGATCTAGTCCTGCTTTAGGCATGAAGGCCAACTAGGTGACTTTGGGCCAATCATCAGGAGACTGTGAGTTCTAGTTCTGTCTTAGTTAGAAAAGCTGATGGGGTGACTCACTTAGCCAGTCACTCACTCTGAGCCCAACCCACCTCAGAGGGTTGTTGTTGTGGAGAAAATAGAAGGAGGAAAATGTTTGGGATATGTTCCCCACCTTTACTTATTTGTAAAATAATAATATAGGTGGGATAGAAATAAATAAATAAAATACATAATTCCACACCACAAAGTAACAGCCATCTTAGCTCCTGCAAAGCACCCCAAAGGTATATGGAGATGGAAACCAAGAAGTTTGTTCCTTAAGTATGTTTTCCTTTAGATACAAAGTCATCCTTTTCCCCCCCCTCCTATTTCCGTTCTGTTTCCTGGCCCATCTACCTTCACTTGATAATAAATAAAAGAATGGGTAGACTTGGTTTTAAATATAAATGCTTGCAGAAAAAATATTGAAGACGGGGAGGCAGTGATATCCTAAGGGGAAATTTCATCTCAGGAGTACTGACCTTTCTGAGAAAGCAAATTAAATTATCTTCCTCATCTTTTACTAGGGCTGTGACATCATTAAAATGCACGTTATCGAGGAGCATACTTTGTTTTGTATTCATAACCTTAAACCAAAATTAATCAGCTGTCACACAGACTTAACATAGTTGTTAATGGTCCCAGACCAATATATATATATATATATATATATATATAGTATATATATATATATATATATATATATATATATATATATATATATATATATATAATATATAGAGAGAGAGAGAGAGAGAGAGAGAGAGAGAGAGAGAGAGAGAGAGAGACGAGAGAGAGAGAGAGAGAGAGAGAGAGAGAGAAGAAGAAGAAGAAGAAGAAGAAGAAGAAGAAGAAGAAGAAGAAGAAGAAGAAGAAGAAGAAGAAGAAGAAGAAGAAGAAGAAGAAGAAGAGGAGGAGGAGGAGGAGGAGGAGGAGGAGGAGGAGGAGGAGGAGGAGGAGGATGTTCTGTATCCTTTTTTTTTCTTCTTTAGTCAAGGTATGTTTCAATGTCTATGGAGAACTGAAAAAGAACTGAAGACCTCTCAAAGCTGAAGAAGCTTCCTGGTTGAGAAGTAAAATGTCTTCAAGGAAAAAACAAACTCCAGTTGCTTTTTGGAAGGGTGGTGGGAAACACTTTTGGGACAACCAAGGTATGGTTGGTGATCACAAGAACTTGACTTCTGTAATGTGTGTTATATGTGAAATGAAGTGATTGAATTTCCTCTTCTAGGTTGGTCATCTAGAGAGAGGAGTCACTGTTGGTCCTCCATCATTGTGACACTCATGGAGAATGGGCCAGAAAGTAGGACGTCTCAATTGTGGCCTCCAGCTTATGGGATACCCTCACCCTGGAGGTAAAACAAATGCTGTAAAAAAGACGCTGAGGCCCTAGAAATAGTGCAGGGAAGAGCAACAAAGAGGATGAGTGGACTGGAGGCTAAAGTGTATGATGAAGAGCTGAGGGAACTGAGTATGTCTAGAAGAGAATAATTAAGGGAAACATGGTAACTATCTTCCAGTACTTGACAGGTGGTCATAGGGAAGAGCATTGACTTATTCTCCAAAGTGCATGAGGGCAGGAGAAGAAGTAATGGATGGAAACTTATCCAATCAAGATGTAGGGAGAAATTTCCTTACAATGAGAACAATCAACAAGTCAACTTACTTTCTAAAATTGTGGGTGGTCTATCAATGTAAGTTTTTTTGTTGTTTGTGTGTTGTTTTTTTTAGGAGAGACTGCATAGTCACTTGTCTGAAATGGTACAGGGTTTCCTGCTTGATCAGGGGGGTGGACTAGATGACCTTCTTTGTGTCAACCCCTGAGATATGTGTGTGTGTGTGTGTGTGTGGAGGGGGGGAAGGTACCTGTAGCATAGACACTCTGGACTTTAACTCCTAGAACTAAGGAGAAATTTCCTTACAATGAGAACAATCAACCTGAGGAACCACTTGACTTCAGAGGTTGCGTGTGCTTCAACACTGTAAGGTAGGCTTTTAAGAAGAGACTGGACAATCACATGTCTGGAATGGCATAGACTTTCCTGCTTGTGCAAGAAGTTGGACTAGAAGACCTCCAAGGTCCCTTCCAACTTTGTTATTCTGTTCTGTTTGAGTTGGGCTTTGATCTTTGAAGGAAGGGCAGAAATGTAGTCTTAGGAACAATGCTTTATCACCAGGGCAAACCAGGCTGGTATGAACTTGTTAAGAAATCAAGGGAGGCCCATTGTGACCATAAGGTGAGGACTACCTGTAACTCTTCTACTACTCATTCAGGTAGAATGTGTCCCCAGATCATCTGAGAAATCAGAGCAAACATTGTCACATTCCTGTTATGTATTTACATGTTAAATAACGTTAACATTCTTAATGTATAAGAACCAACAGGGCTGAGGTAAAGCCGCGGTAGCTTTTGGACAGCTGTCAAAAGCTGCCGGACAGAACTACACAGGCGCCAACCGACTGACAGCTCTCGGCTGTCAAAATCACCCGGCAACAGCGCACGCGCCACCAGATGACAGCTCCGAGCTGTCAAAACCAGCCGACTCTGATTGGCGGAAAGCGAACAGAGCGGGAAACCGGCACAGCCCTGATTGGCCAGACGTTTGAAAGCTGCTAGTATAAATAAGAGCGATGTTCTTCTGTTGTTTGCCTGGTTCCTAATAAAGTTAAGTTTGCTTAACTTTGCTGTCCTGCTGCTCCTTCAAAGCAATTCCTTGCCCTGGGTTATAATGGGTGAAGTTGCTTCAGAAGGAAGCAACTGAAATCACAAATCCTAGGACATATATCAAACATCCCGGACTCTGGAATTTTGAACTGACGGACGGGATGAGTTAGCAACAGCTTTCTCTTGCAAGTGACACATTAATGCCAGTGCATCACTTTTAATCTTGTTTTACCGCTGTTGTTGTTTACAACTTTTTCTTTTCCCTATAGCAGTCATTAAAATGTCTATGGAGATTCTCAGTCATCCAGGTCACGGTATGTCCCAAAGGTGCTTTCTTTCAGGAGGCAACTGGACTTCCTTGTTCTTCTCGGAAAATGTTTCGCTTCTCATCCCAGAAGCTTCTTCAGCTCTGACGGATGGTGGGGGAATAGGATTGATACTCCTTGCAGACAGCTGGTCATTTGCATTCTTTTAGAGAGTGGTTGAGGCCACCTGGAGGTTTATCTGTGTCCTCAGGGTCACCTGTTTAGTGCAAATGGGTGTGAAGCCTTCTTGGAACTGCTGAAAGGGCTGTGTTGTAGACTGGTTATAACAGTCATTAAGCTAGGAATGATATTGTTAGGTCAATGCAGCAGTTGCTAAGCAAATAAATCAGACATGTCAAACACAAGGCCCAGGGGCCAGATCCAGCCCACAAAGTGGTTTCATGTGGCCCGCGAAGCCATCCTGGGAAACAGTGAGGGAACGGCCCCCACTGCCTTGGCCCTGGCCCAGAGACCCTCCCCCCATAGGCACCCTTGATGCGAACGATGTAGAGCTGGCCACGCCCACCCAGTAGGCCATACGCACTCTAGCCACGCCCACCCAGTAGGCCACGCCCACCCTGGCCACACCCACCCGGCCCCCTGAGGGCAACCGCAATGCTGATGCGGCCCTCAATGAAATGGAGTTTGACACCCCTGAAATAAATCAAACCCTATAGGCATGTTTTGCCGGCTAGTGGCTGAAAACACTAGAAATTAAAAACAAAAAAACAAAAAACAAACCCTCCAAAATTGCAGTCACATGAGCACAAAATGCTACAACCGGCCATGAAAGCGAGCCAGTTTCCAAGCCCAAAAATGCAGTCATGTGATCATGGAGGTGTTCAACTATGGAAGCAGTTTCGAAGGGATCCATTATAACTTTAAATATTTGCCGAGTGGCTGGATGTTGTGCGGGGATTAACTGTACGGGAACAGATATTAAGATAGTTCCAACTCAGACTTACAACAGTTTATTTAGCGGCTGTTCAAACTTACAACGGCGCTGAAAAAAAGTGACCGGTGACCACTTTTCACACTTACGACCACTACATCATCGCCCTGGTCATGTGATCAAAATTCAGATGCTTTGGCAATTGACTCACATCTAGGACAGTCACAGGGTCCCAAGTTCACATCATCCCCTTTTGCAATATTCTGACAAGCAAAGTCAAGGGGAAAGCCAGATTCCCTTAACCCTGTGACTCACTTAACGACACAGCTTAACAGCTGTGGCAAGAAAGGCCGTAAAATGATGCAAAACTTGCCTAAACAAATGTTTCACTTAGCCACCAAAATTTTGGGCACATTTGTGATCTTCAATGGAGGGCTACCTATATTTCAACCCAGATGGGGATACACACACACACACACACACACACACACACACAAATCCCTATTTTGGAGGAATCAGTAGGGGAGAGAGAGAGAGAGAGAGAGAGAGAGAGAGAGAGAGAGAGAGAGAGAGAGAGAGAGAGAGAGAGAAAGGGAGGGAGGGAGGGAGGGAGGGAGGGAGGGAGGGAGGGAGGGAGGGAGAGGGATAGAGAGGGATGAAAGAGAGAAGAGGAAAGAAAAATCATTGAATGGATTTCTTCCCCCTGCTATAAACATTTGCTTATTTGAATCAATTCTATATTATGGGAATCAAATTATTTCAATTATTCAAGATCTAAATCTGCTAAAATCCAGGCGGGCCCAGTTTGCAGAACATTTCTGCCCATTAGATATTCCAGCCAGTGGTCAGGAGAAGCAAAACTATTGGGCAATTTCCAAGATATGGAGCATCTTGTACTGCTTACACCCCAATAAGGGAAAGGCATTTTGAGTTTGTGGGGAGGATTTCTTGTATTCTCTACTTGGATGTTTTATCTGAATGCAGGCTCAAGCAGGCTCACGTTTCAGAGATTGTTAGAATACAAGAATAACAGAGTTGGAAGGGACCTTGGAGGTCTTCTAATCCAACCTCCTGCTCAAGAAGAAGACACTATATTTTTTTCCCAGACTAATTTGTTGTTAGTTGCGAAGTCGTGTCCGACCCCTCGCGACCCCATGGACAACGTTCCTCCAGGCCTTCCTGTCCTCTACCATCTGCTGGAGTCCATTTAAGCTCATGCCTCCTGCTTCAGTGACTCCATCCAGCCACCTCATTCTCTGTCGTCCCCTTCTTCTCTTGCCCTCAACCTTTCCCAGCATGAGGCTCTTCTCCAGTGAGTCCTTCCTTCTCATTAGGTGGCCAAAGTATTTGAGTTTCAGCTTCAGGATCTGGCCTTCTAAAGAACAGTCAGGGTTGATCTCCTCTAGGACTGACCGGTTTGATCGCCTTGCAGTCCAAGGGACTCGCAGGAGTCTCCTCCAGCACCATAGTTCAAAGGCTTCAATTCTAATAGCTGTCCAATTTCTTCTTGAAAACCTCCATCACAATTTCTGGAGGCAGGTTGTTCCACTGACTAATTGTTCTCACTGTCAGGAAGTTTCTCCTTGGTTCTAGGTTGCCTTGTTCCTTCATTAGTTTCCATCTGTTGCTTCTTATCCTGCCTTCAGGTGCTTTGGAGAATAGGTTGACCCCCCCACTCTTCTCTGTGACAGCCCTTCAAATATTGGAAGACTGCTATCAAGTCACCCCTAATCCTTCTCTTGGTTAGGCCAAACATACCCAGTTCCCGAAACCATTTATTTTATGCTTTAGGCTCCAGACTCTTAAAAATTCAAAATATAGCACAAATATAGGCACACCTGACCAGCTCAGGGGAACAAAAAAGAATTCTAGAAATAAGGAGAAATTCCTTACCTGTGAGAACAATCCATCATGGAATGGCTTCTTTCCAGGTCTTGTGGGTGCTCCATCATTGCACGTTTTCAAGAAGAGACCGGACAGTCATT
This sequence comes from Vipera ursinii, assembly GCF_947247035.1. NCBI lineage: Eukaryota > Metazoa > Chordata > Lepidosauria > Squamata > Viperidae > Vipera > Vipera ursinii. Next base: position 32,538 of record NW_028148137.1, on the reverse strand, counting down.
TGTCTGGAATGGTATAGGGTCTCCTGCTTGAGTAGGGGGTTGGGTGAGAAGACCTTCAAGATCCCTTCCAACTCGATTATTCTATGTTCTTTGCAAGCCCTTATGGGAAAGGGACAAGAAAATGCAACCACATTTGTGTGTGTGTGTGTTAGAAATGTAATGTGCATGCATAACGGAATGGAAGTGTACTCGCATTGTTCAACCACATTGCATAAAATCTCTGCCCCAACTTTGGACGATCATGATCTTCCAGATGTTATGGATGAAAATATTAAAATTCTACAGCCAGATTTAGATAGTGCACAATCTTCCCCAACTTCGCATTTTCCAGGTACTGGAATAGAGGTAAAAATTTCTAGCTAAGCTCATCAAGTCAGATTGAAAGATTCACCTCACAGCGACATGGGTGGCAAACAAATGTAGCAAATAAATTAAGAGGAAATGGAAACACATGTTGGGGAAAGTTGTTGCTGGCAAAACCAGTTCTTTGTTTTCATGTCATCCCAGATCAATCCACCGAAGGCCTTTTCATCAAAGCTCCTGGATTATAATTTATCATACTAGTCAGGGAGGAGGAGGAGGAGGAGGAGGAGGAGGAGGAGGAGGGATCAGGAGAAGGATGGGGAGAGGAGGGAGAGGAGGAAGAGGGATCAGGAGGAGGAGAAGGATGGGGAGAAAGAAAAGGAAGTGGAGAGGAGGAAAAGGAGGAGAGGGAGAAGGAGAAGAGGAGAGGGAGAGGGATGAGGATGAGTATGAGAAGGATAAGGATGGGGAGAAGGAGAATGATGGGAAGAGGAGGGAGAGGAGGAAAAGGAGGAGAGGTAGAGGGAGGAGGAGGAGAAGGAGAAGGAGAGAGATGCAGACTGGGATGAGGAGGAGGAGAAGGAGAGGGATCGGAGAAGGATGGGGAGAGGAGGGAGAGGAGGAAAAGGAGGAGAGGTAGAAGGAGGAGGAGGAGAAGGAGAGAGAAGAGGAGAGGGATGAGGAGAAGGAGAAGGATGGGGAGAAGGAGAAGGATGGGGAGAGGAGGGAGAGGAGGAAAAGGAGGAGAGGTAGAAGGAGGGGGACGAGAAGGAGAGAGAAGAGGAGAGGGAGAAGGATGAGGATGAGGAGAAGGAGAAGGATGGGGAGAGGAGGGAGAGGGATCAGGAGGAGGAGAAGGAGAAGCAGAAGACTGTATGGGAAGACATTTCGTTAGGTGAGAATAAACTTTCTTTACAGCATCACCTAAAGTGGGCTGAGGCTCTTTTTAAAAAGAAAAGAAAAGAAAAGAAAGGAAAAGAAAAGAAAAAAAGAAAAGAAAAGAAAAGAAAAGAAAAGAAAAGAAAAGAAAAGAAAAGGCTGGGGCAAGGATTGTGGGGTGACCCAGCAGTCTTGCAAAGTCGCAACTAATCTTTGAACACAGGGACGACACAAATGGCTGGATGTGAAGCTTCCCTTGATCACACAAGCAATTACTGGCAATTTGTTCTGGCCACTAAAACTTCTGATATTATAGTTGCTGAGTAATTTATCATCAAAGTTTAATGTGGAAACAGGTGACTATGTAATCACCAATCTAGGAACAGAAATAGAATCGTTATTATTTCTGCCTGAAGAGAGTTTTTCGTCTCCCCCGCTTTCCCGGCTGCACGCCTCCCTTTCTGTCAATTGACTTAACGGCCAAAAGGCTGTTCATCACATCACCATGAATTATAAAACCTCTATTAAATATTCATAAAAGTTTTGAAATGAATGTGCGATAGAGATGAAAGCCGGGCTAATTTAAATGCCTACTAGACCTGTCTTAATTACAGAGGTAAAATGAGATATAAAAATTATAGCGGCAAGGAAAGGGGAGGGTGGGGAAGTCAAACAGATCAATCCAGACATTATGGGAAGCTTTGGAAGTAGTCACCAGGAAAGTGATTGATGATCGATAAAGTAGGAGACTTGTGTGTGGTTGGCGAAAAAAAATACCCACGTGGGTTGCATATATGGATGTATGCACATTGATGTTTTAATCAAGTCGTGTTTCTGTTCCAATCTGGTTTTATAGGAGAGGATCAGGAAGAGCTGAGTGGTGGAGTTAAGAGTGTCATGAGTTTAAACTCCTTATGTTGCCATAAATGATCTAAATTCAACTTATCTTGAATTCTGTTGACCCTTATCTGGAGCCGATGACTTACAAACTTCCATTTGGAATAGAATAGAATAGAATAGAATAGAATAGAATAGAATAGAATAGAATAGAATAGAATAGAATAGAATAGAATAGAATAGAATAGAATAGAATAGAATAGAATAGAATAGAATAGAATAGAATAGAATAGAATAGAATAGAGCTGGAAGGGACCTTGGAGGTCTTCTAGTCCAGCCCCCTGCTCAAACAGGAGACCCTATACCATCTCAGACAAGTGAATGTCCAGTCTCTTCTTTAAAATCTCCAGTGATGGAGTGCCCATGATTTCTGGAGACAAGCTGTTCCACTGGTTAATTGTCCTCACTGTCAGGAAGTTTCTCCTTAATTCCAGGTTGCTTGTCTCCTTGATGAGTTTCCAACCATTGTTTCTTGCCCTGCCATCTGGTGATTTGGTGAATAATGTGATCCCCCTCTTCTTTGTGGCAGCCCCTCAAATACTGGAATACTCCTATCATGTCTCCCCCATTTCTTCTTTTCTTTAGACTAGCCAAGCCCAAGTCCTGCAGCAGTTCTTCATATGTTTTAGTTTCCAGGCCTATCTTATTTTGCTTTTCATCTTATTTGCTTTTCTCTGAACTTTTTACAAGGACTCAACATGTTTTTTTCGAATGTGGTGGCCAAAACTGGATGCAGTATTCCTGGCCTCACAAGACATTTATAAAGTGGTACTAATACTTTGTGTGATCTTGATTCTATGCTTCCTGTTTCTACAACCCAGGATTGTATTAGCTTTTTTGGCTGCTGCCGCACACTGCTGGCTCATAGTCAAGTGATCGTCCACTAGGACTCCAAGGCCCCTCTCCCAGTTACTGTTTTTAAGCCAGGTCTCACCCAATCTGTACTTGATTTTTCCTTTGATTGTACCTTTTGATTTAGTGATTGATCCAAGTTACAACGACACTGGAAAAAGTGACTTATGACCATTTTTCACACTTGTGATCATTTCAGACAAATGACTGTCCAATCTCTTCTTAAAAATTTCCAGTGTTGGAGCATTCACTGCTTCTGGTTGCAAGTTGTTCCACTGATTAATTGTTCTTTCTGTCAGGAAATTCCTCCTTAGTTCCAGGTTGCTTCTCTCCAGGATGAGTTTCCATCCGTTCCTTCTTGTCCTGCCTTCAGGCGCCTTGGAAAATAGCTTGAGTTCCTCTTCTTTGTGGCAGCCCCTGAGATATTGGAAAACTGCTCATCCTTCTCTTCATCCTTCTCTTCATTAAACTCAACATACCCAATTCCAGCAACCATTCCTTATGTGTTTTAGCCGCCAGTCCCTTGATCATCTTTGTTGCTCTTCTCTGCACTCTTTCCAGAGTCCCAACATCTTTTTTTACATCATGGTGGCCAAAACTGGATGTGGTATTCCAAGTGTGGCCTTACTAAGGCATTGTAAAGTAGTATTAATACTTCACATGATAAAGATTCTATCCCTCTGTTAATGTAGCCCAGCACTGTGTTGGTTTTTTTTTTTTGGCAGCTGCAGCATTGTAAAATGGGGCAAAACTCACTCATCTCATTTAATTTTGGACTCAGTTGTGGTCTTCAGTTGAGGACTACCTGCAATGAACTTTAGCTGGCTAGATTCTGGTGTATAGGCTTGAATAAATTAAATCTTCTGTGCTGAAACCTAACCCATGGTCTTGATCCTTTGTGCCTGGCATTAAGCCAGTCACCTAACAGTAACCACTAAATTGGTCCTAGATTAGGGTCACTACAATTCAAGGGTGGCTGGACTTGGGTTGTTTGTGGCAATGTAAGGATTCTAACCAGATGACACATTTAACTCCTCCCTCCTGTTCTTCTCTTATAGCTTTTGCTTTGTTTTGGGATGGGTTCAAATATTTCCAGGGTGAAGGCTGCATTTCTGAAATCAAATCCTTGATACTGTTCATGCCCTTCCCTGGTATATTGGGTAGCAAAGCTAGAACTGGCCTTTGAAGTTCTTGACTGAGATTGGAAGCAATAGATTTCTCCGCTATTGATATGGTTAACTGAGCTTTCTTGGTAAAACCACTTTGTGTGTGTGTGTGTGTGTGTGACTGTAGAGAAGTTAATTCTCCCTGTGTCAGAGGCAAACAACTGGATATTTTAATTCTTTATTTAATTTATATGCCACCCATCTCACTGTCAAGTTAGTCCAGATGGCTTAAAACAGGACCAAGTGCAAATAGAAAGCATTAAAACATTAACTATTAACATTAACAAACATTACATAAGTTAGGAACAAGAATACAACAGGGTGGAGTTCAGATCTTCTTCCTAGTCCACCAACCATCTCCAATGTGAAGCATGCCCATTGGGTGCCTAGGCCAATTGCCAAGCTGATCTTGAGACCCTTCCAGAAGAACCAAGATAGTGAGAGGTGATTTCACCCCAAGGGGTGTCATGTTCAGTACCAATAGCACTTAGACTTATATACCAATTCACAGTGCGTTACAGCCCTCTCTAAGTGGTTTTCTTAAGAAAACCAAGATCATGGCATCCGGCCCTCTCAATTCCTGGCAAATAGATGGGGAAGAAATGGAGGTAGTGACAAAAAATTTTTTGCCGGGGCTCCAAGATCACCACAGATGGGGACTGCAGCCAATAAATTAAATGATGCTTGCTCCTTGGGAGGAAAGCCATGGCAAATCTAGACAGCACACTAAAAAGCAGAGACATCACTCTGCCAACAAAAGTGTGTGGATTATCGGCAGGAAGGACAAGGGAGACGCGTCTTCATTAACAGGTTGTTTATTCAGTTAGCCCGGACAACAGAACAGGGAAAAACATGCCTTATATAGGCAGCTGTCAAACGGGACAGCAAATCAGCTGGGCGCATTTTCCCGCCAAGAACAGGGGGCCAATCGGTCAGCTGTTAGGGCAGAATCTCCCCAGAGACAACGCTAGTGTGTTAGCCAGGCAGGGGATCCCGTCAGCTGGTTTTGGCGCGTGGCCGGCGTTTTGACAGCTCGCCGCCGCTACTGCGCATGCGCTAACTTTGACAGCTCGCGGCGGCCGCCGGGGCTTGCCGCGGTTTTGACAGCTCAAGTGGTAATGCGCATGCGTGCCATTTGACAGCTGTCAAACGGCCGCGTGTGCTTGTAGGCCGCGTGGGCGGCTGCGCATGCGTAGTCTTTTGACAGCTGTCAGTGCGGCCGCGTAAAAGCGGCCTATGACAGCTGTCATTATGTTGTGAATATAATGCACCCCTTTCCCCCCCCCTTGAACTGAACACATAACTTGGAGTAACTTTCAACTGGTGTTGGAACTGTTCGGCGAACTTCCGGCCCATTCAAAATCCGCTAAGTATGCTGGCGGCCTCTTCTGACGAGTGGATCTGCGGGGTGCAGGTGCTTCTATGGTTTTGGGGGTTTCTGCGGGGGAAATGGGCGGAGGGTCTGTGTGGCACGGGATTTCTTCCGGGTAATTGGTGCTGGGGGGTTCTAAGTTTTCTGCCGCCACTTCTGGCGTGGTGGTGTTGGGGGGTGACCGGGGGCGAAGCTGGTCTGCGTGCCTCCTCAATGTGAGTCCCCCGCCCACGTTAATGGTGTATGACAGGGGGCCGGTTTGATCGAGAACCACCCCCTGGGTCCATTTATCCCTTCCCCCATAATTTCGGGCCCAGACATTTTGTCCCTTAGAAAATGTTTTGTGTGGCAAGTTGTTGGTTTTTTCGGCCGCTGGCCTGTCTGGGTGCAGTCTATCGAGTCGAGTGACCAGTCGGCGACCCCATCTTAGCTCTGCTGGAGATTTGCCGGTGGTGGACACGGGAGTGGTGTGGTGAGCGAGGAGGAAACGGGCGAGTCGACGGTGCCAGTTTCCGACGATCATTCTGCGCAGAGAGTCTTTGGTGGTCTTCACCATGACCTCTGCGAGGCCATTACTGGACGGGTGGAACGGAGCCGATGTTGCGTGTCTAATACAGTTCCTCCTCGTGAAGATCTGGAAGTCACGGGAGGTAAATTGAGGCCCGTTGTCAGTGATTATGACATCTGGAAGACCGTGGGTGGCAAAGACTCCCCTTAATGCTTGAATGGTGGCCTCTGATGTGGTGCTTGAAACCGGGAGAACCTCCAGCCATTTAGAGTAACTATCTACGATGATTAAAAAGGTTTGTCCCTGGAATGGTCCTGCATAATCGAGGTGGATGCGGGACCAAGGATTGGAAGTGTTTTCCCATTTGTGAACTGGGGCGTGTGGAGGGGAGGGTCTGGTTTGCTGGCAGAGATAGCAGCCGGCTACATGCTGCTCAATGTCCCTGTCTAAGGATGGCCACCAGATATAGCTGCGTGCCAGGGCCTTCATTTTTGAAATGCCAGGGTGGCCCTCATGTAGTGTTCGGAGAACCCGTGCTCTGTGGCATGAAGGGATTATTACTCTGCACCCCCAGAGGATGCAGCCTAAATGTGTTGAAAGCTCTTGTCGTTTTGCAAAATATGGTTGGATGGGGGGAGAGGGGCAGGATGATTGCCAACCTGATGTGACCCATGAGAGTACCCTGCTGAGGGTGGGGTCCCTGGTTGTGGCGTGTGCGATGTCTTTTGCTGTTACTGGGCATTCTGCGAGTTCTTGTATGGCCAGGACTTGGCCGGCTGGGGCTGGATCAGGGTCTATTTGGGGCAGTGGGAGCCTGCTGAGGCCGTCTGCATGGGACATTTCCTTTCCAGGCTTGTAGATTAGTTGATAAGAGTAAGCAGATAGGAATGTCGTCCAGCGAAGCATTCGCGGGGATAAAATTTGTGGGGTTTGGCGGTCCCATGTGAATATGCCCAGGAGAGGTTTGTGATCTGTATAGATTGTAAAAGGTCTGCCATAGAGGTAATCGTGGAATTTTTTAATTCCAGCTACTATAGCCAGGGCTTCCTTATCTATTTGCGCGTAGTTGCGCTCGGTTTTTGAAAGTGTCCTAGAGTAGTATGCGATTGGGGCTTGCGTGCCATCGTTAAGGGAGTGGCTGAGGACTGCCCCGATGCCATAAGGTGAAGCATCGCAGGCGATGCATAGGGGTTTGGTTTCGTTGTAGTGCGATATGGTTGTATCGCTGGAAAGTAATTGTTTTAGCTGTTTGAAGCTGTCATTATGAAGTGGGGTCCACTGCCAGGGGGCCCCTTTGTCCAGGAGTCTATGAAGAGGTTCTGCTATTGTGGCTTTTCCGGGCAAAAATGAATGGTAAACATTTAGGAGCCCTAGGAATGCCTGGAGCTCCGTTTTATTTTGGGGGGGGTGCGGCTTGTATTGCTTGTATTTTTGCATTGGTGGGGTGAATGCCTTTGCCGTCTATTTTGTACCCCAGGAACTCTGCGGAGGGTACTCCGATTGAGCACTTCTCACGTTTTAATTTTAAGCCAGCTGCGCGGAATCTTGAGAGAACTTCGTGCAGCCGGGTTGCTAGGGAGTGGGTGGAGTCGCCCGCGATGAGGACGTCATCAAAATACGGGCAGACTCCAGGGATGCCTTTGAGAGTTCGCTCCATGACTTCCTGGAATATTCCAGGTGCCACGGAGATGCCAAATTGGAGGCGGTTCACTTTGAACGCCCCTCTATGTGTCACTATGGTTTGGGCTTCTGTGGTTTCCCTGGTTACAGGGAGTTGCAGGAAGGCATGTGCCAAGTCTAATTTGGCAAAAATGGAGCCGGACCCTATTTCTGAAAGAACATCTCTAACTGATGGGACTGGGTACGCATGCGGGTTGAGTGCGCAGTTGAGGGTCGCTTTATAGTCCGCGCAGATTCTCACTTCACCATTGGGTTTGACAGGTGTCACTATGGGGGTTTCCCAAGTTCCGCTGTCAGTGGGTTCTAGGACTCCTAGTTTGAGCAAGCGATCTAATTCCCTGTCTATTTTTGGTTTTAGGGCGAAGGGAACTTTCCTGGCTTTTATTCTAATTGGTCCGACCTCCGGTTTGAACTTGAGGTCGATGGGGGGGCCGTTGTATTTGCCCAGTGAGCCGTCAAACACATCCGCAAATTTTTTGCAGATATTTTCTAAAGAATTGGTTTGGATGCGGTTTGTCCCTTCGAGGCGAATGCCTAATGCCTCAAACCAATCTAATCCTATTAAGCTAGTTCTTGGTTGCTTTGTTATTTGGGCTGTTAAGTGGCCTGAGAATTTTTTAAATTCGACCTTCAGGACGGCTTGTCCCTTTAAATCTATCTGCGCCCCTTGAAAATCTGTCAGCATGACTCTGGAGGATTGGATAGGAATGTGGTGATTTGTTTTGTTGGCTATTTTCTGGAGGGTATCCCCTGACAGGATGGAAACGGAGGATCCTGAGTCGACCTCCATTTCACAGGGGATTCCCTGTATTTTGACCCACGTTCTAACCTTGGCTCTGGGGATGTTGTTAGCGAGAGTTTTTGTTAGGGAGCATACGGACCCTATAACCCTTGGGGGAGGGCGGGGGGGGCGGTCCTACCTGCGGGGATCTCGTCAAGGTCGTGGAGGGTCTCCCGGTTTAGGCTGCGACAAGCTGATCGGATGTGGCCGGTCTTGCCACAGCCGTGGCACTTCGCGTTCCTAAACCGGCAAGTGGCTCTGGCATGGCTTCCGCCGCAGCTTGCACACTTCGCCCTGGCGTTGGTCTGCGGTTTCTTCGTGTTGGGGCCCGTCTGTCGGTCTTGGTTGCGGTTCCTTCCCCGGCCGGCAGTCATCTGGTTGAAGCGAGAGAGGATCGCATTGACCCCGGATTCGGGCTCCGGCGGCCCTTGGTCGAGCTCCCTGGCCTGATGGACAGAGTTGCCGGAGTTTTCGCCAAACGTCTTGGTTTCGTCGCGATGGCTGTCTTCGAACGCCATTATCTCCAGCGTGAGCTCTGCGAGGTCCATTGTGGGCTTTGCCACAAGCTTCCTCTGCAGACGCGCGTTCTGGAGACCGGCGATAACTTGATCGCGGATCCGGTCCTCCAGGTCGGGGAAATGGCACTTGCGGGCGGCGTGCCTGATGGTTGCGATGAAAGCGGTGGAGGTTTCACCAGGCTGCTGCTTCCGTCGGGCGAAATAGAAGTGTTTGCTGAGGCGGTCTGTGAGCTGTGGCATGAAGTGTTTGCTGAGGCGGTCTGTGAGCTCGGCATACGGTATGGTGGCGACCGGGTCCGGGCTGCAGAGGCCAACGGCGACATCGTATACCGCTGGCCCGCTCAGGCATAGGAGCGCGGCGGCCTTGTGGCGGTCCTCCATGATTTTATTCACAAGGAGGTACCCCTCGACCTGGCCCAAATGCGACTCCCATCCTTCGGGGTGCCGGACGTCGAACTCCCTTATGTGTCCTAGGTTTGCCATTCCGGTTCCGCGGTACTTCGGGCACCTGGAGGGTTGGCTTGTCCGGTCGGTGACTTAGCTAGTGACTTCAGCGGTTGACCGGACAGCAACGCTCCTGGCCCGTGACTTCAGCTAGTACCGGGATCCCATCCTCGTCGCCAGGTGGATTATCGGCAGGAAGGACAAGGGAGACGCGTCTTCATTAACAGGTTGTTTATTCAGTTAGCCCGGACAACAGAACAGGGAAAAACATGCCTTATATAGGCAGCTGTCAAACGGGACAGCAAATCAGCTGGGCGCGTTTTCCCGCCAAGAACAGGGGGCCAATCGGTCAGCTGTTAGGGCAGAATCTCCCCAGAGACAATGCTAGTGTGTTAGCCAGGCAGGGGACCCCGTCAGCTGGTTTTGGCGCGCGGCCGGCGTTTTGACAGCTCGCCGCCGCTACTGCGCATGCGCTAACTTTGACAGCTCGCGGCGGCCGCCGGGGCTTGCCGCGGTTTTGACAGCTCAAGTGGTAATGCGCATGCGCGCCGTTTGACAGCTGTCAAACGGCCGCGTGTGCTTGTAGGCTGCGTGGGCGGCTGCGCATGCGTAGTCTTTTGACAGCTGTCAGTGCGGCCGCGTAAAAGCGGCCTATGACAGCTGTCATTATGTTGTGAATATAATGCAGTGCGTATAGTCAAGGCTATGGTTTTCCCAGTTGCAATGTATGGCTGTGAAAGTTGGACCATAAGAAATGCTGAGCGCCAAAGAATTGAAGCCTTTGAACTATGGTGCTGGAGAAGACTCCTGAAAGTCTCTTGGACTGCAAGGTGATCAAACCAGTCAGTCCTAGAGGAGATCAACCCTGACTGCTCTTTAGAAGGCCGGATCCTGAAGTTTTTTATTTATTTTTATTTTAATTCCATTTATATCCCGCCCTTCTCCGAAGACTCAGGGCGGCTTACAAGATTACAAGTTGAAACTTTGGCCACCTAATGAGAAGGAAGGACTCACTGGAGAAGAGCCTAATGCTGAGAAAGGTTGAGGGCAAGAGAAGAAGGGGATGACAGAGAATGAGGTGGCTGGATGGAGTCAGTGAAGCAGTAGGCATGAGCCTAAATGGATTCCAGAAGAAGGTAGAGGACAGGGAGGCCTGGAGGAACGTTGTCCATGGGGTTGCAATGGGTCAGACACGACTTCGCAACTAACAACAACAACTAAGTGGTTTACAAAGTCAGCCTAAAAGGTAAAGGTAAAGGTTCCCCCGCATGTGCGTGCTAGTTGTTTCCGACTCTAGGGGCCGGTGCTCATCTCCGTTTCAAAGCCGAAGAGCCAGCGCTTGTCCGAGGATGTCTCCGTGGTCATGTGGCCAGCATGACTAGACGCCAAAGGCGCACAGAACGCTGTTACCTTACCACCGTAGTGGTCCATATTTTTCTACTTGCATGTTTACGTGCTTTCGAACTGCTAGGTTGGCAGAAGCTGGGACGAGTAACAGGCGCTCACTCTGCTACGCGGCACTCGGGATTCGACTCGCCAAACTGCCGACCTTCTGATTGACAAGCTCAGCGTCCTAACCCACTGAGCCACCATGTCCCTAAAGTCAGCCTATTGCTCCCCAAAATCTGGGTCCTCATTTTACCAATCTCGGAAGAATGGAAGGCTGTGTCCACCTTGTGCCGGTGAGAATCGAACTGCTAGCAGTGGGAATGCAGAGTTAGCCTGCAATTCTGCATTCTAACCACTGGGAAGGAAGGAAATGAAAAGGAAGGAAGGAAGGAAGGAAGGAAGGAAGGAAGGAAGGAAGGAAGGAAGGAAGGAAGGAAGGAAGGAAGGGCAGTAGCAATAGCACGTAGACTTATATATCACTTCATGGGGCTTTACAACCCTCTCTAAGTGGTTTGCAGAGTCAGAGTTTGCCCCCAAAAATCTGGGTCCTGATTTTAATGACCTCAGAAGGATGGAAGGCTGAGTCCACCTTGAGCCAGTAGGCAGGAATTACAACAGAAAAGGCCCTTCCACTGAACCCTGCAAGCTGGAATTCCGAGCCTGGCACTCAGACAAATTGGCCATCAACAGGAATATAGAGATAAACAACATCTACATACAATTTAGAAGAGACAATCAAAAAGCCAAAAGGGAAACAAACACCTCCTCACCAGCAATCAACAGCCAGATGAGCAGAGACTAACCCCAAGATTAAGACTGGACCAGCAATCAAGAAGCAAACAATACCCCAATCAAGGAACTACTGATGCAGACAAACAAGTTAACAGTAAACAACGATCCAATCAAGAAACCACCAAGATCACTCACACTGACACTGACAAGGCAAGCCACTCATATATAAACAGAGAACAAACCCCACTTGCTTCTAGTATTGATGATGTTACCAGCTGGATAATGAAACATCTGCAAGTAAACAACCAAGCTCAGAGAGCCCCAAGGATACCACAATCCTCCTCCTCCTCTTCCTCCTCCTCCTCCTCCTCCTCCCCACTCTCTTCTAGCATTGAAGATGTGACCTAGTTGGGTAATGAAACATCTGCAAGAAAACCACCAAGCTCAGAGAGCACCAAAGAACCCACAGTTCAACCCTGAGCTCCAAATATTCTATTGCTAAATTATAAATGGGTTTGGTGTTAATAGCAGAGCAGGATTCATTGCTGTCTATGTTTGCTGGTGTTGAGACTGCTCTGCTATGATGGATGAAATGTCACCTGCAATAACATTAGTTAGGATTTAATTGCACAGGTTTGGCATGGATTCCCCTTCCTCCTTTTCCAAAAAATAGTGTTCTCATTTTTACGTTATCTTTCACCCTCCTTCATTCATTTATCTTCCCTCACTTCTAGGTGATTTTTTCTCAACAAGCCAGGAATGGATCTCTGGCTGGTGAGTACCTCTGAGAGAAGGGCTGACTATTTTGCATACTTCAAACTTCACTTTAACTGCAATTCCCAGAATTCTTCAGTCACCATGTGTCAGCCCCGAAAGTAAGGCATGATACATGAGGATTCTTCCAAACTTACTTCTTTGTTGTTTCAGACCTATAGACTGAATCTTGCCAGACTGAACATTGTATTATCTGCATCTACAATGTACTCTGTAAAGTATTAGGGGGGAGCTGTCCTCATCCTCTTTCTCTCACATATGATATCTGGGCTGAATTGCCTCCTACTCCTCTGGAATGCAGCCCCTCTCTTCCTGGGGATGTACCTCCTTCCTACATTCCATCACATCCTGTATGGACTTTAGGTCCAAGAATTCCTCAGCCATCATGTGTGAACTTCAGCTCCCAGAATTCCTTAGCCACCATGTGTCGGACCCAAAAGTAAGAATGACATAGTCCAAGCTGAGATCTTTATTGCTTCCCACCTATAGACCAAATCTTGCCTGATTGAGGTCTCTACTTTCTGCAACTACAAAATATTCTTGCAACTATTAGGGAGGAGCTATCTTCACCCTCTTTCTCTCACACATGACGTTTGGGCTGAGTTGCCTCTTACTCCTCTGGAATGCAGCCCCTCTCTTCCTGGGGATCTGCCTCCTTCCTCCATGCCATCAAATCATATATAGACTTCAACTCCCAGAATCCCTCGGCCACTATGTGTAAACTTCCACTCCCAGAATTCATCAGTCACCATGTGTCAGGCCCAAAACTCAGAATGACACCTTGCATTCCAAGCTGAGATCTTTATTGTTTCCCACCTATAGACCAAATATTTTCCCAATTGAGGTACCTATTTTCTGCATCTACAAAATACATCTGTGAAGTATTAGGGAGGAGCTACAGTATCTTCACCTTCTTTTTCTCATAAATAGGGTTCCACCTCCTCCCTACATTCCATCACATCATATGTGGACTTCAAGTCCCAGAATTCCTTAGCCACCGTGCCTGGACTTCCAACTCCCAGAGTTCGTTCAGCCACTGTTTGTGGACTTCAACTCCCAGAATTCATCGGTAATAATGTGTCAGGCCCAAAATTAAGAATGACACATGTACAATTCTTCCAAGCTCTGATCTTTATTGTTTCACACCTATAGACCAAATCTTGCCCAAATGAGGTCTCTACTATGTGCATCTGCAAAATAATCTGGGGAAAGAAAAATCTTCATGAGGGACCAGTCCAAGCTGGGAATAAACAAAATGGAGACTGCTTTAGAAAGAAGGTTGCAGTTTATTGAAGAGGAGAGGCAGACAGAAAGATGGCTCTGGGAAAAACTGACCACCTGTAGCAGGGACTGGTGGGTTTTTATTCCTTCTTGGGCTTTGTTTGGAGTTGTTCCTGTGGCATGAACTTTGACGTGAGTCTGAGTGTGCCTTTCTGTTATTCTGATGATGGTGGATTAATCCTATTATGTCCCAAAGGTCATATCCTGCTTCCCTGGGGCTGGGGCTGATGAGGGATTGTGTGAGGGATTGTTGATACTAGGGATCTTTGTCTTTCTAATCCAAGTTTCCTGGCTCCAATTTTTCTGACAATAGTATCATGTCTGCATTTCTGCAGACCTGGTTTTTTTTGGGGGAGAGAGACACTGGGTGTGTGTGTGTGTGTGTTGGTTTCTGCCTTTAAGATTCTCTGGGGAAATATATCCTGACTTTTTAATATTTCCCAAAATATTTCTTTCTCTGGATTTTTCCCACAGACCTTTCCTCAGTTTCCTCTATGCATGATAGAGATATGCCCTACCAAGCCTCTTGTTCCAGCAGGGGGCTTTGATGCAGACTTCACCTTGTCCTCAGTCCTCGGATGAGGCAGGTTTAAGACACCCTAAACTGTTGCACTCTTAAAAAAAATATGGCTCCTCTCTTTTTTTTTCATATACCATCCAAGGTCAGCCTCAAGGTAGGTAAATCCATTAGGCTCTCCCACCCATTACCTTGGAGGGAAGTCAATCAGAGTTAGTGATCGAGAAGAGAAGAAATCAAAGCAAATTTCATGCAAGGGTAGTTTGCTGCAAAACTCAAGGATGGCGAGGTTTAGGGTTAGCCTTCAACTCAGCTACCCACCTATTCCATGTTCCATTTTCAATCTCTTCTCCTTCTTCCTGCTTTGCTTGCTTTTTGGCAACCATCTTTACTCTGGAGGGTTTTTAAAATTAGGCCAAGGGAAGGAGGTTGTTCCCCCTTGGTTTAGGGGGTGTTGGAAGAAAAATCTGGTCCTGTTCCAAGCTGGGAGGATGCTGTAGAAATGAGCTGAAGGCAGGCTGCATTTTGGAAAAGAGATCTCTGTTTATAGTTAGCCAGAAACTTGTTACAACGGCATGTTTCTGGGGTGGCTTTGGATTTGAGATGCCTATTTCTGTGCAAGAACATGTCCTTTAACATTCTAATCGCTGTTTCCAGATTCCTATGGGGTCACGTAGAGGTCACGGTTAGCTCTACAGGCAGTGGTGGGATTCAAATAGGTGAACAACCGGTTCTCTGTCTGGATGCCGCTTCTGGAAGTCTATTCTGGGCCTGGGCAACAACAACAACAACAACAACAATAGCTACCGGTTCTGCCGAACTGGTGTGAACCAGCTGAATCCTACCACTGTCTACAGGCAAAAGGGGAAATGCAAATCCTATGTGTTTGTCTGAACTCATCTTGTCAACTTCTGGCTTGCCTAATTGTGTTGCTTATCTGGAGTCTCTGTTTGCTCTTTGCTTATCAACAGAGTCGCCCAATCTTTCTGAAAGGATACAAAATCTCCTAAAGACTGGCCTCTTCATGTTTTGGCTTGAGGCTGTTTTCCTATAGAAGGAAGACTGGGGCAGCTTTATGCGTTTGTTAAGATTTTGTCTCCATTTCTCCTTTAGGGGAAACATTCTATCCTGCCTCTTCTAATATTCCCCCAAAATATATCATTCTCTGGGGGAGGGAGGGCACTGACTTCCTACAGGGTAAAAAAAATTCCAGAAAGGAACTTGATGACATAATCTCTCTAATCATAACCATAATAGTAAAGTTGGAAGGGACCTTGGAGGTCATCTAGTCCAACCCCCTGCTCAGGCAGGAAACCCTACACCATTTCAGAGAAATAGCTGTCCAGTCTCTTCTTAAAAACTTCCAGTATTGGAGCATTCACCACTTCTGGAGGCAGGTTGTTCCACTGGTTAATTGTTCTAACTGTCAGGAAGTTTCTCCTTAGTTCCAGGTTGCTTCTCTCCTTGATTAGTTTCCATCCTTTGCTTCTTGTCCTGCCTTTGGGCACTTTGGAGAATAGCTTGACTCCCTCTTCTTTGGGGCAACCTCTGAGATACTAGAAGAGTAGCTATCATGTCACCCCTCGTCCTTCTCTTCATCAAACTAGACATACCCAATTCCAGCAGCTGTTCCTTATATGTTTTAGCCTCCAGACCTCTAAGGACAAGTCAATCTCTTCCCTTCCCACATATCAACTTTGACATTAATCCAGGGTAGTGGGGAAAAAAAGTATATTAGTTTCACATTCACTAGACATCATTAATATTTGGTATTTTTTGGGTGGGAATGAATTAAAATGGAATAATTGATTTGAAATGTCTCTGTAATTATAAAGCAACAAATGAAAGCTTGGTTTACCCTCATTCTCAGCATCAAAACCAGTGGTGGGATCCAGCTGGTTTGCACCACTTTGGCAGAACCGGTAGCTATTTTTTTGTTGCCCAGGCCCAGAATGGACTTCCAGAAGCAGCATCTACAAAGAGAACCAGTTGTTTATATATTTGAATCCCACCACTCATCAAAACACAACTGGATTCAACGGGCTTAGGAACTCTGGACTCTGGAAAGAGAGCAGAAAAGAGCAACAAAGATGATTAGGAGTCTGGAGGCTAAAACATACGAAGAACTATTTTAGGAATTGGGTATGTCTCATTTAATGAAAACAAGAAGTGGGCTGACATGATAGCAGTAGTACATATCTGAGGGGCTGCCACAAGGAAGAGGGGGGTAAAGCTATTCTCCAAAGCCCCTGAAGGCAGGACAAGAAGCAACTGATGGAAACTAATCAAGGAGAAAAGCAATCTCTGCTATTAGGCTGCATGAACAAAGATGTAGAATCAAGATCATGGGAAGTGTTGCACCACTTTATAATTCTTTGGTAAGACCACATTTGGAATTACTCCATCCAGTTTTGCTCACCACAGTATTAAAAAATTGCTGATATTCTAGAAAGATTGCATAAAGAACAACAAAGGTGATTAAAAATCTGGAGACTAAAACATGTGAAGAACGGTTGCGGGAATTGGGTATACCTAGTCAGTGAAAAGAGGGACGCGGTGGCTCAGTGGGTTAGGACGCTGAGCTTGTCGATCAGAAGGTCGGCAGTTTGGCGGGTCAAATCCCGAATGCCGTGTAACAGAGTGAGCGCCTGTTACTCGTCCCAGCTTCTGCCAACCTAGCAGTTCGAAAGCACGTAAAAATGCAAGTAGAAAAATAGGGACCACTACGGTGGGAAGGTAACAGCATTCCGTGCGCCTTTGGCGTCTAGTCATGCCGGCCACATGACCATGGAGATGTCCTCAGACAAGCGCTGGCTCTTCAGCTTTGAAACAGAGATGAGCACCGGCCCCTAGAGTTGGAAATGACTAGCACGCATGTGCGGGGGAACCTTTACCTTTACTTAGTCAGTGAAAAGAAGAACTAGGAGTGACATGATAACAATCTTCCAATATTTGAGGGGCTGCCACAAAGAAGAAAAGGGATCAACCTATTCTCCAAAGCACCAGAAGACAGGAGAAGACGCAATGGATGAAAACTAATCAAAGACAGAACCAACCTTGAAAGGAGAAATTTCCTGACTGAGAGAGCAATTAACCAGTGGAACAGCTTAACTCCAGAAATTGTGGGTACTCCATCACTGGAGGCTTTTCAAAAGAGACTGGACAGTCACTTATCTGAAATGATAGAAGGTCTCCTGTTTGAGCAGGGACTGGACTAGAAAACCTCCAAGGTCCCTTCCAACTCTGTTAGTCTGATTCTGATTTCCACGTTGTCCTAAATTGGCTATCTAAATTTTTGAACTTGTGGTAAACAGCTTGAGTTTTGCAGACTACAAATTTGCTTCAGAGAAAGTTCCAGAGATGTGAGCTGTCTAAATATAGCTGCCTTGTTTTCAGATTTTATTTTTTTTAATATTGGAACAGAGTATGGAGATTCCTTCAATAATGCATACATGAATGCTTCAGGAGATGAATAGTCTTTGGGTTGGGTTTTAATAACAAAGAGTTATAGATCAATTGGTTCCTCAAAGTGAGGTTATCCATCAGCAAAATAAAAATAAAAATGTGGAGGATCCAGAATAATAAAATAACAGAGTTGGAAGGGATCTCGGAGGTCTATCCCCTGCTCATGTCAAGCTTGAAGTTCATTCACGATGTTGCCACCATTACTGCTTCTTAGCTTGCCAACACACTGGGGGTGGGGGGGGGAGGAAATGGAATGCAAACTCCAGATAACAAGAAATTTAACCGTGTGAACCAAGGATGTTTCATCAGGTGTTTGCCGACCCACAGAGACACTTTCTCATAACAAACTTTTGACACTTGATTGGACAATGTAACATGCACTAATAGGGGGAGGTAGAATTGTATGTTTTAATTGTAGTGGTTCAATGTGAGAAATAACCACAGCTGATTTTGCTGATTTTTTTTTCCGGTTGTGCCGAAACAATGCACTCAATAAAGTTGTGCATAAAGAGATCGGATTGTTTTCTCTGGTGCTTACATGGTTGGGTTTCTCAGTTGGAATCTTGACAGGCAAATGGCTGTCCAATCTCTTCTTAAAAGCCTCCAGCGATAAAGCACCCACAAATTCTGGAGGCAAGCCATTCCACTGAATAATTGTTCTGTCGGGAATGTTGTCCTTGGTTCTAGATTTGTCCTCTCCTTGATGAGTTTCCATCCATTGCTTCTTGTCGTGCCTTCAGGGGCTTTGGAGAATAGGTTGACTCCCTCTTCTTTGAGGCATGTCATGTCACCCTTAGTCCTTCATTCAACTAGTCATATCCAGTTCCTGCAACTGTGCTTCATATGTTTTAGCTCCCAGCCACCTAAATTATCTTTGTTGCTTTTTTAGGCACTCTTTCTAGAGTCTCAATATCTTTTTTTCATAATATGGTGACCAAAACTGGATGCAGCATTCCAAGTGTTGTCTTACCAAGGCATTATAAAGTGGTATTAGCACTTCACATGATCTTGATTCTATCCCTCTGCTAATGCAGCCTAGGACTGTGTTGGCATTTTTTTCTGGCAGCGGCAAAACACTGCTGCCTCATATTTAAGTGATTGTCCACTAAGACTCCGAGATCCCTCTTGCAGTCACTGCTAATTGAACCAGGTACCACCTATTGTACACCTGTGCATTTGGTTTTGCTTGCCTAAATGTAGAATCTTAGCCGAGAAAAAAAAACATCAATGAAACACCACAACAAATTGAAAAAAACAACAACAACCTTCATCTCTTTTATAGTCTGTTGTATCTCAGTTTGTATTACATTCTGGCCAAGTTCATGGATGGCAGTAATCCCACCTGAGATGACAATTGCATTGCATTTGATTTTGGTTTCTTGAGTTAAGAATTTTACCTTTGCCTCTGTTTGATTTCTCCAACCTATCGAGAGCTTTTAAAGTTGCATGTCTGTTTGTCTGACTGTTAATCTATATGGTCTCTCCTCCAATGTTGTGGTGACCTGTTACGCTTCGAAATTAGCAGTGAATTTTGCAGGTATGAAACGTGCGGTGCTATTCTTCCGTTATCCCTTCTCCAGATTCTGGGAATTTGGCATTTTTAACCCACCCACTTTGCAAGAACTAAAAAATAACCCGAGACATTGTGAACTCTTAATATTGAGAGAGGAATAACTAAAATTAATGGCTAATGCTGAAGATAATTTCTAATGGAATTTGGGCTGTTTATTTTAGGAACTGGCCAGCTGTTTCAGGACTTTAAATCCACATATCTCAACTACGTTCACGGACACCTTCTGTAGAATGGCCAACAATTCAAAATGTTACCTTACAGGTGTCTGTCTAAGAAGGTCACTTGTTTTATAAATTTTCCCACAGGTATACAGAGGGACACATCTGCATAACTAGCTCTGATTGCCATTGGCAAAGTAAAGCAAAGCACATTGATTTGTGCTTTAGATTGTAAGCTGCCCTGAGTCTTCGGAGAAGGGTGGGATATGGAGCCTTGGTGGAGCAGTGGGCTAATGCCTCCTTAAGTAACACCAGCTGCCTGCAATTAGTGCAGGTTCGAGTCCCACCAGGCTCAAGGTTGACTCAGCCTTCCATCCTTCCGAGGTAGGTAAAATGAGGACCCAGATTGTTGGGGGCAATCAAGCTGACTTTGTAATAATGCCGCTTGGGGGGGGTGTGAAAGCCCTAATAAGCAGGCATATACATAGAATGAAGGCTACTGCTAAGCTTGTAAGCCGCCCTGAGTCTTCGGAGAAGGGCGGGATATAAATGGAATTAAAATAAAATAAAAAATAAAAAAATATATAAATGGGATTAAAAAAAATTAAAAAAAATTAACAGAAGCAGAAAGTAGAAGAAAAGGGCAGAGAGAAGGGAAATCAGCTTGATGATCAAACGCATCTCTGCTTTCGGGAGGAAAATGCTGATTGGTGCAGCGTATCAGATGGCATTATCAACCATCTGTGAGCGGAGCATCAAAGCAAATTTCAATTTTTCTGGTTGCGTGTGTGGTGTTAAAAACAAAACAAAACAAAAGAGCCTGCCTTGATTTCCCGCTATGCATAAAGACATCATGGTGGTCTCGTCCGACGTCTCACGTGCTTCAGAACTCTTTGGGACAAGAACTGTTACTGGCATCCGGAAAATCATTTTATGCACGGCACATATGCTTCCATCCCATCACAATTCGCGGAGTCCTCGATTTACGACCACAATGGAGCCCCAGATTCTGATTGCTAAGCAACAGGTTGGCGAAGTGGGTTTGGCCTCATTTTACGACCTTTCTTGAGAATCACCGTAGTTGTTCAGTTAGTGACGCTGTTGTCAAATCACCCTGGCTTCCCCGTTGACTTTGCTTGTCAGATGGTGGCAAAAGGGGATTGCACTGCAACTGTCATAAGTACAAGCCAGTTTCCAAGCATCTTAATTTTGATCACGTGACCGTGGGGATACTGCAATGTGTGAAAAATGATATTGGATCGCTTTTTTTCCCCCCAGTGCTGTTGTAACTTCAAACAGTTGGTAAACGAATGGTTGTAAATTGAGAACTACCTGCAATCGCATATATCTAATTACGGAAAAGGGATATATTTATTTATCCTATGTTTCATTCTCATCATGTTACAGTTGTCAGGACCCCAAGTCCTAATTGTTTCCATGTTTATGTGCTTTTGCTTTGGGGCCTGCCATTCTGTTGGGGCGAGGCGGAATATTTGCTTTCGTTTGGGATAATAATAATAATAATAAAAGTTGGAAGGGACCTTGGAGGTCATCTAGTCCAACCTCCTGCTCAGGCAGGAAACCCTATATCATTTTGGACAAATGGCTGTCAAACCTCTTTTTAAAAGCCTCCAACGATGGAGCACTTACAACTTCTGGTGGCAAGGCGTTCCACTGGTTAATTGTTCTGTGTAACTGTCAGGAAATTTCTCCTTAGTTCTAGGTTGCTGTTCTCCTTGATTTGTTTTCATCACAATATTTGCTTGGAATCCTCCAAAGTATGACACTCTAGAAGAACTTAGGAAAACCAGATTCCTAGAGCTGTTGCAAAAAAGGGAAAAAAAATAACCCACCATACCACATCAGCAGCATGTCAACTCACACCCAAATCCAATGGGCTTGCTGTTTATTGACCAGCAACTAACAATCCACTATTTACCATGTTCCGAGGCTGGGAAATCAAAGATGGTAACAACCAGGGGGGCCGTGAGGAGGGGGAAGGGCGGCGAGCTAGCAAATAAAATGCATAACAATGCTGTTTTCGCCCATGTTGTTGGGCAACCGTGGGTTTATCAAATATTGACAAACACGAAATGATTGTGATCAATCATTGTCAGTGGAAAACAGGTACCCCCCCTTTCTTTTACAAATGATCCAATTAAAGGAAACATGTTGGCTATAAAAGTCAAAATCAACAATGCACTATATACTGACAGCTCATCCAACTTCCAAAAATCAATAGTGCATTCTTCTTCCAGATCTCACAAAGCAACACTAGCAACTTTCCCATCTCTTTAGTCAAATATGACACAGGATCAATCGATCAAAACTTAGTAGTTATTGAGCAGCAGCTTTTGAAGAATGCAAAGCGTACGGTTCTCTCGGCCTATTTTATTTTCCGTAAAGTTTAACTTAAAGGTGGAACGCTTGCCGGGGTGTGCCATGCTCGTTCGGCAGGATGAAACACGATTACAAAACTGCAGCAGGTGGCCACATTAAATTATACATGACCTGAGTAGGTGAATAAGAGCAAAGATACTGAGCTTGTGTAGAGCATCCAAGGAAATGTGTGGCTTTCACATTCAGGTTGTGGCTCTAGCTTAGGGAAAAGGGGGGGTTATAGATACGTTTGTTAGGGAAGGTCCCTCAAGAAATAAGAACACTGGAATTAGCTTGCATCTTTTAGATTTCTGCTGCGATTCTAATGGCACAGCAGGTGTGCATGGACTTCCACAAACATGACTTGTCTAACAGAGGATTTGGCAACTGGGTTGAGAGAATGGCAACTTAAACGAGTCATTTTCTAAGTTTGGCTTCCCCTGTTTGATTTGTAGGAAGATGAACATCAAACACCACTGGAGAAGGCAACTGTGTTGGGAAGAGTTAGCGGCAAAAGGAAACCAGGCCATCACAGAGCAAGATGGTTGAACACCATCAAAGTTGACCCCAGCCAGAGCTTAGAACAACTCAAAGAAGTTGTCTAAGAATGGAAGATGTGGAAAGACCTAGTCTGCAGACTCACCAAGAGGTGGACCTGAATGGATAACATCATCATTGAGCATCAAACAAGGCTTGAGGAAAGAAAAACAAGTGTGAGCATGTGTCAGGTGTGTGTATGTGTTTGTGTGTATGTATATAAGGGAGAACCAAATGTAAGCCAATAAAAAGAATCCTCCCTTGAACTTTTTAGGGTTCTACCTTGGTGGGCAGTAGAAGTATATTTTGAACTACCTTCAACAGTTGTCTGACTATGGAGATTCTTTGGAGAATAGCCTGACTCCCTCTTCTTTGGGGCAATCCCTGAGATATTGGAAGACTACTATCATGTCACCCCACGTCTTTCTCTTCATTAAGCTAGACGTACCCAATTCCAGCAACCGTTCCTTATATATTTTAGCCTCTAGTCCCCTAATCATCTTTGTTGCTTTTCTCTGTACTTTTTCTAGAGTCTCAACATCTTTTTTACATCGTGGGGACAAAAAACTGGATGCAGTATTCCAGTATTCCAATGCCTTACCAAGGCATTGTAAAGTAGTATTAATGCTTCATGTGATCTTGATTCAATCCCTCTGTTAATGCAGACTACCACTATGTTGCCTTTTTTGGCAGCCGCAGGACACTGCTGGCTCATATTTAAGTGATTGTCCACTAGGACTCTGAGATCCCTCTCACAGTTGCTACTATTGAGCGAAGTACCACCTATAATATACCTGTGCATTTGGTTTTTCTTGCCTAAATGTGGAACCTTACTTGTTTCGCCATTTGAATTTCATTTTGTTAGCTAGTGCCCAATGTTCAAGTCTGTCAAGATCCTTCTGTATCTTAAGCCTATCTTCTGGAGTATTGGCTATTCCTGCCAGCTTGGTGTCGTCTGCAAATTTGATGAGTTCCCCATCTATCCCCTCATCCAAATCGTTGATAAAGATTTGAAGAGCACTGGGCCCAGAACAGAGCCCTGGGGCACCCCACTACACACTTCCCTCCATGTAGATGCAGTTCCATTGAGGACCACACGCTGAGTATGGCTGGTCAACCAGCTATGAATCCATCTGGTGGTGATGCTGTCTAACCCACATTTTTCTATCTTATCAAGTAGTAAGTTGTGATCTACTTTATCAAATGCCTTACTGAAGTCCAAGTAAATTATATCCACAGCATTCCTCTGGTCCACTAATTTTGTCACTTGGTCAAAGAATACAATAAGTTTTTGTTGGCATGATCTGTTTTTGACAAATCCATGTTTGCTTTTGGTAATGACTTTGTTTACCTCTAGGTGTTCACTGATTCATTATTTGATTATCTTTTCCAGAATCTTCCCAGGTATTGAGGTCAGGCTGATAGGTCTGTAGTTTCCTGGATCCATTTTTTTCCTTTTTTCAAGATGGGAACTACATCAGTTCTTTCCCACTCTTCCTGTAGTTCCCCAGTTCTCCAGGATCTTTGAAAGATATAGTTCAGTGGTTCTGAGATCACATCTGCCAGTTCCTTGAGAACCTTGGGGTGTAATCCATCTGGTCCTGGTGATTTGAACTTGTCTAGGCTGGACAGGTGCTCACTTACCATTTTCTTGCCTGTCTTAACTTGTGTTTCTATTCTGTTTGGGTTTTTTTGTACTGTTTTTGATAGGTTGGACTGTTTTTTTTCTCCTTTGTGTAAAGACAGATGTAAAAAACATGAGTTAAATAGTTCTGCTTTCTCCCTGTTACTTGTCACCTTTTTGCCCCTTTCTCCCACTAATGGACCAATCATTTCCTTAACTTTTTTCTTGTTTGTTACATGTTGAAAGAAGCTTTTTTTGGTTTTGTTTTTTGGTCACAAGCCTTAGTTCATTCTGAGCCTTAGCTTTCCACATCTTCGGACTATTTGCTGATTTTCTGCCGTAGTTATGTGCCCCTCTTTCCACTTGTTATACATGTCTTTTTTGTCTTTCAATTTATCAGAGAGTTCTTTATGCAGCCATGCTGGTTTCTTCTGAGAGCTGTTATTTTTCTTCTTTGTTGGCATTGTGCTAGACTGGGCTTTTATAATCTCACTTTTCAAAATTTCCCAAGCTTCTTGAGTTGTTTTCTTATTGAGGATTCTCATCCATGGAATCCTTCCCAAGCTCTCTCTAACTTTATTGAAATTAGTTCTCTTAAAGTCCAAGACTCTAGTTTGACTCTCTTCTATTGCTTGTGCTTGCATAATCTTGAATTCCAATATTGCATGATCACTCCCCCCTGCAAGTTTCCTGTGGCTTCAACACCTTCTATCATTTCATCTCTGTTTTAGAGAGAGACACATCCCCCTTCTTCAACTCCTTCATCTGGAAATGAGATATTTTCTTTCAAAACCATCCATTGTTGTTTTTTCATAAACAAATGCAACCGTCCTGTGTCCTCCATTCACCCAATTTTTTAGTAAATCTTGGCTAAATCCATTTTGATGATCATCTATATGCACAATTGTTTCTGTTCACAGGAGTATCCACCATGCCTCTGCTTCTCTTATGTCACTCTTAAGACCATCAGCTTCTTTGAACCCAAATCTATGGTTCTCCTCAAATACTTGTAAAGCTGTTCAAGATGTTATGCCTTGTCAACAAATGCAGGTAGTCCTTGACTTACGACCACAATTGAGCCCAAGATTTATGTTGCTAAGTGAGAAATTTGTTAAGCGTGTTTTGCCTCATTTTATGGTTTTTCTTACCATATTTGTTAAGTGAATCACTGCAGTTGTTAAATTAGTTACACCATTGTTAAGTGAATCTCGTTTTTTTTCATTGACTTTACTTGTCAGAAGGTCACAAAGGGTGATGACATGACTCCGGGACACTACACCCATAACATATATACATGTCAGTTGCCAAGCGTCCAAATTTTGATCACGTGACTGTGGGGATGCTGCAATGGTCGTAAGTGTGAAAAAATGGTCATAAGTCACTTTTTCCAGTGATGTCGTAACTGAATGACTACCTATATTGAAAACAACTACCTATATCAGGGGTGTCAAACTGCCGGCCCGCAGGCCGGAACGTCACGGAGAAACCGCGCCCATCCCATTGCCGGCAATGGGAAAAAGTTCCGATATGTCGCGTGACGTCACATGACATCGCAGGTTTTACATGTCTGACCTATATTGAAAATGACCACCTATATTGAAAACAGGAAGAATGAAGACTATTCTGGAAAAAGAAAAGATATACAGGGTGAATGTTTTGGTGTTTTTTTTTAATATTAACATTTTTGATCGGAAATATACAGTAATTGGGAGAATTGAAGCTGTCTCCTTGACTTCTTGCTAAGATTTTCTAAGACCTCTTTCTAAGTGAGACTTTGTGCAACCATTTTTCTTAAAAAAAATTGTTGTACCACATGATTAATCGGGTCAATTAAAGTCCCAGAAGCTACATTCATCTCATCTACAATGCTTTGTTCTGTTTTGTTTTTATTTGGGTCGGGCATGTGTTGTAAAAACCAGCTTGGATTTATGGGTCAGCTATTGTACAACTTCAGAATATGGATTAATTCAGTAACTAGGCTAATCTGATTAAATGAACTTAACCAATTCACTGAATAGATTGGTATTTTTGTAGCTATAGCACTGAAGTTACGTATAACAAGTCTAGGGAGTGTTCCTAGGGTAAGCTAGATGGAGTAAAGATTCATCATGAATAAAGGCATGAATTCTGTGACAGAAAAAGGGCCAATCAGCTTTTGTCTACAATTATGCTGCATGACCACTAGATGGCCAACCTCCAACTCTTTGTCACCCTCTAGTGGGCAACCCAGATATGACAGATGATTTTTTTTGCATCCTTTTTTCCCAAGGCTTCTTTCAAAAGGGGTATTTATTAATACCCTATAACAGGGGTCGGCAACCTAAAAAAGAAAAAGAGCCACTGGGAACCGGTTCCATCACAAATTAAAAAAAGAGGGAGCCGCGTGCGTGTGTCCATGCACGCGCATGCGCAAAAAGGTTTTTTGCGCATGCGCGGACGCACGCGGCTGCCATTTTTTTTAAAAATGAGATGGAACCGGTTCCCGGTTGCCCGACGGCGAAGGCCTGTCTCCGAACGACCGGAGGTGCGCGCGTACCTCCGCGCGAATGGGCAGCGGTGCCGCTCTTTGAGGAAGCTGCCGCGGCCCGTCTTGTGAAGCTGCCGAAAGCGGCAGCTTCCTGAAAGAGCGGCACCGCTGCCCGTTCGCGCGGAGGTACGCGCGCACCTCCCCAAAGGTTTGGGGAGGTGTGCGCGCAACTCCGGTCGTTCGGAGAGGTGCGCGCGCACCTCTCGGAATGGGCAGGGGCGCCGCTCTTTCAGGAAGCTGCCGCGGCCCGTCTGCTAAGCTGCCGCTTTCGGCAGCTTCACAAGACGGGCCGCGGCAGCTTCCTGAAAGAGCGGCACCGCTGCCCATTCGCGCGGAGGTACGCGCGCACCTCCCCAAAGGTTTGGGGAGGTGCGCGCGCAACTCCGGTCATTCGGAGAGGTGCGCGCGCACCTCTCGGAATGGGCAGGGGCGCCGCTCTTTCAGGAAGCTGCCGCGGCCCGTCTGCTAAGCTGCCGCTTTTGGCAGCTTCACAGACGGGCCGTGGCAGCTTCCTGAAAGAGCGGCACCGCTGCCCATTCGCGCGGAGGTACGCGCGCACCTCTCCAAAGGTTTGGGGAGGTGCGCGCGCACCTCCGCCCATTCGGGGAGGTGCGCGTGCACCTCTCCAAACGGGCGGTGCCACTCTCCATTTGGAGAGGTGCGCGCGCACCACTGCCCGTTGGAAGAGGTGCGCGCGCACGGGGCGGCTGGGAGCCGCAAGAGACGGCTCAAAGAGCCGCATGCGGCTCCGGAGCCGCAGGTTGCCGACCTGTGCCCTATAATAATTTAGAAAACAGAGATGTACAAGTTCATGATTGTGGACCTATTTTGCAAGGGGGGGAACTATTACAGATGAAATATATTTATCAGTATTAATGGGGGGACAATCTACTGCAGGGGTGTCAAACTCAATTTCATTGAGGGCCACATCAGCATTGTGGTTGCCCTCGAGGGGCCAGGTGGGTATGGCCAGGGTGGGCGTGGCCTACTGTGTGGGCATGGCTAAAGTGCATATGGCCTACTGGGTGGGCATGGCCAGCTCTACATCGTTCGCATCAAGGGTGCCTATGGAGGCCCGGGCAGGAGTGGGACAGATCTGGGGGTCTCTGGGCCAGGGCCAAGGCAGTGGGGGCCGTTCCCTCTCTGTTTCCAGGATGGCTTCGCGGGCCGCATGAAACCACTTTGCGGGCCAGATCCGGCCCCCGGGCCTTGTGTTTGACATGTCTGTTCTACTGCAATTAATTAATTAATTAATTAATTAATTAATTAATTAATTAATTAATTAATTTGTCTTTATGCACTTTTTTGGCTTTCTATTTTTTCGTTTCTTTTTCCTCTTTGGATTTTCTATTTTAACTTTGGATACATAGGTTTTTTTTACAAAAGGGTGTGGTTTCCTTGTATTTGCTTCTGATCTACCCCATTGGGTATGTCTAGTCTAATGAAAAGTAGAGTCTTAGTGGACAAGCAATGAAATATGAGCCAACAGTGTGCAGCGTGGGGGTTGAACCACATGACCTACAAGGTCCCTTCCAACTCTATTAATCTGTTGTTGCTGTTGTTGTGTCCCAGTATTTGAGGGGTTCCTACAAAGATGAGGGAGTGAAACTATTTTCCAAAACACCAAAAGGAAAGGCAAGAAACAGTGGATGCAAACCAGTCAAGGAGAGAATCAACCTGGAACTAAGGAGAAAATTCCTGACAGTGAGAACAATTAACCAGTGGAACAACCTGCCTCCAGATTTTGTGGGTGCTCCATCACTGGAGGCTTTCAAATAGAGACTGGACAACCATTTACCTGAAATGGTATGGAATGTCCTGCTTGAGCAGGGAGCTAGACTAGAAGACCTCCAAGATCCCTTCTAACTCTACTTTCTATGTTCTATTCAGTGATGGCAAACCTTTTAGAGACCGAGTGCCTGAACTGCAACCCAAACCCCACTTATGAATCATTGGGTGCCGAGTGGGCATGGACCATTGGGTGGGTGTGGCCCACTGGGTGGGTGAGGCCCATTGGGTGGGTGAGGCCCATTGGGTGGGCGTGGCTGTGGCAGACTGGATGGGACTAAAAAGTTCAATCCATCAATTCCAACTTTGCGACATCTTTTTTTTTTCCCGCGAGAAGTTGAAATTGATTGATTGATTGAAACTTTGTTTTTTTGCACACGGCGGTGGAGGCCTAAAGCGAAAAGGTTTTAAAAAACCCAGCTGAAGGCCTAGGACTGGGGCGATGACGCACGTGGCCACAGAGAGGGCTCGGTGTGCCACCTGTGGCACGCGTGCCATAGGTTTGCAACCATGGTTCTGTGTTTTATGTTCTGATATTTCAGTAAAAGGGACGCGGTGGCTCAGTGGGGTAGGACACTGAGCTTGTCGATCAGAAGGTTGGCAGTTTGGCGGGTCGAATCCCGAGTGCCGTGTAGCAGAGTGTGTGCCTGTTACTTGTCCCAGCTTCTGCTAACCTAGCAGTTCGAAAGCACGTAAAAATGTAAGTAGAAAAATAGGGACCACTATGGTGGGAAGGTAACAGCGTTCTGTGCGCCTTTGGCGTCTAGTCATGCCGGCCACATGACCACGGAGACGTCCTCGGACAAGCGCTGGCTCTTCAGCTTTGAAACTGAGATGAGCACCGGCCCCTAGAGTTGGAAACGACTAGCACACATGTGCGTGGGAACCTTTACCTTTACCTATTTCAGTAAAATTCCACTTCTTTCAGTTCTGTTCTGCTTTGTGGTTTCTTGCAACTCACCCTCGAAGCAAAAGTATATTTATCAGTAACAGAGAACATGTTCTTTGTTTAAATGTTCTCTCTTTTCTTTTTAACAAAACCTTCATTCCAGCCAAGATTCACACCTCACAGGAACCTCCCCCTCCTGCAAGATGATATTAAACATAGAAAAAGAAAGTAATGATAGAAAAGATCCCGTTTCTGCAGTACTATTCCCTTATGCCTGTTTTTTACCACTTTGTGTCAAACGTTGTTCTTAATGATTCCACCAACGGGACTTGCAGCTTTGAGAAACCATAATAGATCATACCGTGATAGATGGTTTCTCCTGAAATTCAGCAGAAAGCGAATATAGCTGAGTATCATCCTTTAAGGATCACAGAAATGTTATGTTGGCCCAACATTATTTTTTTTTACGTCCAAAAGTTCACAGAAAGGGTATATGAAGCTTTTCCTATTGTTTTTGGAGAAGTAACCTGAAAAATAATATAGCAGGTTCAAGATAGCTACCTAAAAATTTTGAGATTGGTACCAATAAAGGAGAACAGCTCAAGATTGAAATGAGGGGTCCTTGTTGTTCTCTGGACTTGGGTGTTTTCTTGCAGAACAAGAAAATGGTGGGGTTTGAAGAGGAGGAGGAGGAGGAGGAGAAGTGTGGGGTCCTTGATGCTCTCTCAGCTTGGTTGGGTTTTTTTGCAGATGTTTCATTACCCAACCTAGATAATATCTTCAGTCCTTCAAGGAATAGGGTTTGCAGGAAGGAAAAGGAGGAGGAGGAGGAGGAGGAGGAGGAGGAGGAGGAGGAGGAGGAGGAGGAGGAAGAGAACTATGGGGTCCTTAGTACTCTCTGAGCTTGGTTGTTTTCTTGCAGACATTTCATTACCCAACTAGGTAGCATCATCAGTGTTACAAGGGAGTGGGGACAGCCTGCCTCCAGAAATTGTGGTTGCTCCATCACCAGAGGTTTTTAAGAAGAGACTGGACAATCACTTGTCTGAAATGGTATAGGGTCTCCTGCCTGAGCAGGGGTAGGGGTAGGGGGTGAGGTGTTATCCCCCGTAGATAGGGCCCAGAACTTGGGTGTCCTCCTGGACTCACGGCTCAGTTTAGAAGATCTTATAGGAGCCGTGGCCAGGGGGGCTTTTGCCCAGGTTCGCCTGGTGCGCCAGTTGCGGCCCTATCTGGACCGAGACGCCCTACGTACAGTCACTCATGCGCTTGTGACCTCCCGGATAGACTACTGAAATGCTCTCTACATGGGGCTGCCCTTGAGGACCACTCGGAGGCTTCAGCTGGTGCAGAATGCGGCCATGTGAGTTGTGTTGGGGGTTTCCCGATACTCCAATGTAACGCCTCTTCTCCGCGAGCTGCATTGGCTTCCAGTTGCCCTCCGGGTGAGATTCAAGTTGCTGGTGATGACCTATAAAGCCCTAAATGGCATGGGCCCGGATTATCTTAGGGAGCACCTGCTGCCAGCATCCACTTCCCATCGTCCTGTGTGCTCCCACAGGGAGGGCCTCCTCAGGGTCCCGCCAGTCAGGGAGTGCCAGCGGGCGATCCCCAGGGGGAGAGCGTTCTGGGTGGGTGTGCCTGCCCTATGGAATCAGCTGCCTGTGGAACTCCGGATCGCACCCAACCTTCGTTCGTTTCGCCGGGACCTAAAAACCTGGCTATCTGACTTAGCCGGCCTGGACTGAGGGGTTTTAAGATTTTAAATTTTAAATTTTAAACAGTTTTGGGGCTATTAATTTAATTTTATTTTAATTTGTAAATTGCACTGTTTTAATTTGCCCTGTAAACTGCCCTGAGTCCTTCGGGAAAAGGGCGGTATATAAATCAAAACAAATAAATAAATAAATAAATAAATCCACCACCTTAATTTGGGAGAACATGATTGGAGAACATGATTGCTTTGAGGTTTTTTTTTCCAATGAGAAGTATAAGAACAATTTTAAAGAAAGAAATCATATCATAATACCAAATGATTCCTCATTCCAATCTATTTAGGCATTATTATTATTGTTGTTCTTGTTGTTGTAGTTGTTCTTATGGCTGGTCACACAGCCAGCCAGATGTTTAGTCTGGATTTGGTATTTTTTGTCAACCTATCAAATCCTTCCCAAGAATCTGGGCTAGGGACATGTTATTTGGGGGTGTTAAATTATCATTGCAGGATTTAAGCTCTTCCCAGAAAAGCTGTCTTTGCAATTGCCTGATGAGGAATTTGTCAATGCCAAAGGTGTCAATGATGCTTCAGATGGAATTGTACCCAAGGTGACTCTCACTATTGGAGCACTATTGCAAAATATTGGGCATACCATCAATGGGCATACCATTGACAAATTTACCATCAGTCAATTGCAAAAGGCAGTTTTACTGGAACACATCCCACCACAATATCTGTAACACCACAATACCTCAACATCTGCCTATTCCAGGTCCTTGGGAAAGAGTCGATAGGTAGACAAAAATACCCATAGGCCAGTCTGAGCATCTGGCTGACCTGTGCATCGAATAATAACAAATTTAAATAATGTCATTAAAAATAGCTTGATGAGAAAGCTCTGTAAGTTGAAATCCACCTTAGTGGATGACCTTTGCACCATCCACTAAATATATAATGACATAGACATTATGGTTTTATGGTGGCAATAAATGGCATTATTCGCTGGCATGGATAGCGCCGATTTTGTGCAAAACAGTCTCGAGTTTTGGAAAGATGCCTAAGAAAAAGTGTCTGTTAGGAAAGCTGCATGCTCTAAAAAATGCCCATTATAAGAAGCGTTGAATAGAGCAGCCCACTTGCATACAAAAAAAATGCATATATTAATGTTCTTGTATTAAAAACGTGCGCATTAGGTAAAATAAAAATTACATCTAAAGCTACATTTATTACAAGTTTTCATGTGAGAACAAATATGGATTTCTTCCTCGGAGGAGAAGACTGGTTATAATTATAATGTATACATACATAATACCAGACTGTTGATTACTCCTATCCCTCATTATAATGCTGGTTGGCTTCAGATTCTTATTGATGGTCTTCATCCATGTGCTGATTAGCCATGCCCAGAGCAGGCTGTTTCTTGGAAGATGAAACTCTCACAGATTGTTCTGCATATAGTGCTATTTATTTATTTGCACAACCAGTCATTTCTCTTCCTCTGTCCTTCTCATTCTCTCCTCTCCTCTCCTCTCCTCTCCTCTCCTCTCCTCTCCTCTCCTCTCCTCCTGCTCCCCTCCCCTCCCCTCTTCTCTTCTCTTCTCTCCTCTCCTCTCCTCATCCTGTCCTCTCTCTCCTCTCCTCTCCCTTCTGCTCCCCTCCCCTCTTCTCTTCTCTTCTCTTCTCTTCTCTTCTCTTCTCTCTTCTCTTCTCTTCTCTTCTCTTCTCTTCTCTCCTCTCCTCTCCTCTCCTCTCCTCTCCTCTCCTCTTCCTGTCCTCTCTCTCTCCCTC
>NW_028148138.1:32500-78342 GCF_947247035.1 Vipera ursinii | reverse complement strand
CAGACGAACCTCCAAGTGGCCTCAACGACTCTCTAAAAGAAGGCAAATGACCAGCTGTCTGCAAGGAGTATAAATCCTTCCGTTCCCCCACTGTCCAGTCAGAGCTGAAGCGGCTTCTGGGATGAGAAGCGAAATCAAGACATTCAGACCTGCCCTATTTTGCTTGGCAGAATGGACCTCAGGATAGAACAGAACAGAATAGAGTAGAGTAGAGTAGAGTAGAGTAGAACCTGGAAGGGACCTTGGAGGTCTTCTAGTCCAGCCCCCCGCTCAAGCAGGAGAACCTACACCATCTCAAGACAGGTGACTGTCTAGCCTCTTCTTAAAAACCTCCAGTGATGGAGCGCCCATGATTTCTGGAGGCTTTAAGAATGCTAGTTAGCTATGCACTTGGAAACACTTTTTTTTTTTAAAAAAATGTGCACTGGGATGGTTGCTTTGTTTCAACACAAAACAGGCTACTACTGAGCTGCAATGTGGAGTTGGGTTAGATTGCCAGATGTGATGTACATCTGTGAAGACATTGTCAGTAATGTAATTTGCAGAGGGTTTTTTTTTAATTCTCTCCAAGCGATAACGGGCGGCGGGGGTGGGGGGAACCCTTCTCCCAAATTCCCACCTGACTTTGATCTTCCGCTGACTGTGGTTCCGTTCTCATGTTCCGTTGCCTATTTATTCACATTTGCAGGTTTCTGCAAAATATACCTTCATTTCTTTGAGGAGTGCACCCACTGGAACAAAGCTTTTTTTTTCTTTTTCTTTAAACACCTTGCTGAATATTTCCTATGATAAAGGCATGCCAATTTGCTGTTTTTACTGCTAGGCCAACGGGAAAAATAATTGCATTGGAGGCTATTAAACATTGGCAAAAATCCGCCGCTCGGTGCTGGAAATGGCTGATTATAATCTGGCTTAGATTAAAGACCGAAATGACCAGTCTTGACTAGTGATGATGCCCTGGGGAAGAAAATAAAGCCTGGCCATCTGGCTAACTGATAAGAAGAAGAAAAATCATCTCTTGTGCTTCAGCCTGGAAAAAAAAGGATGTTGAGTTGGTCATGAAGCAGGAGACGTAGAAGGCAAATGCAACATGTGCCTGCATCCCCAAAAAACCATCCTGACAGGTGTTAGGGCCGGACCTCATCTGTTTATCCCATCTGCGATGAGCTAAAAAGAAAGAGTGTACAAATTTACTGCAAATTGGAGGAGACAATTTGGGCTGAGGGTGCAATATGGGGTGCTTCCAAAGCGTTTCCGCAGGAAAGACCCCACTGTCCTTTTGTCTTCTTCACCTTGGAGAAATAGTTAAGGAAGTCCACACCAGGTCATCTATGGGAGTTAGAATAGGATAGGGAAGAGTAGAGTAGAGTAGAGTAGAGTAGAGTAGAGTAGAATAGAATAGAATAGAATAGAATAGAATAGAATAGAATAGAATAGAATAGAATAGAATAGAATAGAATTAAAATACAGAATAGAATAGAATAGAATAGAATAGAATAGAATAGAAATAAAATACAGAATAGAATAGAATAGAATAGAAATAAAATACAGAATAGAATAGAATAGAATAGAATAGAATAGAATAGAATAGAATAGAATAGAATAGAATAGAATAGAATAGAATAGAATAGAATAGGAAATATGGAAAGAAGAGAAGAGAAGAAAAGAGAATAGAATAGAATAGAATCTGGAAGGGACCTTGGAGGTCTTCTAGTCCAGCCCCCTGCTCAAGCAGGAGAACCTATTCCATCTCAGACAAGTGACTGCCTAGCCTCTTCTTAAAAACCTCCAGTGATGAAGCGCCCAGGATTTCTGGGGGCAAAGCTGTTCCACTGGTTAATTGTCCTCACTGTTAGGAAGTTTCTCTTTAATTCCGGGTTGCTTTTCTTTTTGTTCAGCTCTTTGTATCGTTGTATCATTGTATTTTATTGTTGTTAGCCGCCCTGAGTCCTTCGGGAGATAGGGTGGCATATAAGTCCCAATAATAAATAAATGTTCAGTTTCCAACTGTTGCTTCTCGTCCCTCCCTCTGGTGCTTTGGAGAATAGCTTGACCTCCTCTTCTTTGTGGCAGCCCCTCAAATCCTGGAGTACTAGCTCCCCTCCCCTACCTAGGAAAGGAACGTGAATAAGAGCATGGGGGCATCCTTGATCCTCTTAATCTGCGACACAGAGAAGAAGCACTATTGAGAAAAGAGCCTTTCCTTCCCTCCTCAAGTATCTGAGGGGCTGCCCCAAAGAAGAGGGGGCTCAAGCCAGTCTATTCTCCAAAGCATCTGAACGAGAAGCAACGGATGGAAACTACTCAAGGACAGAAGCAACCTGAAACTAAGGAGAATTTTCCTGACAGTGAGGACAATCAACCAGTGGAATGGCTTGCCTTCAGAGGTTGTGGGTGCTCCATCACTGGAGGGTTTTTTTTTGGAAAAGATTGGATAATCATTGGATAAATGGTGTTGCTGCTATTTCCTGCCTTAGAGGGGGTTGGAGTAGAAGACCTCCAAGGTCCCTGCCAACTCTGTTATTCTATTCTATTCTGTTCTGTTCTGTTCTGTTCTGTTCTGTTCTTATTCTATTCTATTCTGTTCTGTTCTAATTATATTCTGTTCTGTTCTAATTCTATTCTGTTCTATTCTATTCCTTATTTCTATTCTATTCTATTCTATTCTATTCTATTCTATTCTATTCTATTCTATTCTATTCTATTCTATTCTATTCTATTCTATTCTATTCTATTCCATTCCATTCCATTCCATTCCATTCCATTCCATATTTTCTATTCTATTCTATTCTATTCTATTCTATTCCATATTTTCTATTCTATTCTATTATTCTATTCTATTCTATTCTATTCTATTCTATTCCATATTTTCTATTCTATTCTATTATTCTATTCTATTCCATTCCATTCCATTCCATTCCATTCCATTCCATTCCATATTTTCTATTCTATTCTATTCTATTCTATTCTATTCTATTCTATTCTATTCTATTCTATTCTATTCTATTCTATTCTATTCTATTCTATTCTATTCTATTCTATTCCTAACAAAGCAAATCAATCAAGGTTTGTAAACTAGGATTGGATGGGTTGTGGCTTACTGTTCCATGTGAATCAAGCTGTTATAGATTGTTCCAGAAACTCTGGCTAAACCCCAGCCCAGCCTATTGTAGAAAACTAGACATGACTCTTGTAATTGTTAAAGAGACTTTGTTAGTATTCTTGGGGAAAAATTGCTGGTGTCGTGGTTTGTCGAATCTTTCTTCAGCTGGGAGATTTGAAAATTTGTTTTCAAATTACCTGGCATGTGACTTCTCGATTGCTTTTAGCCTCACTCCCAACGGATGCGCAGGGCAATTGAGTGCCCAGGAAGGCAAAGCTTTTTCAACTCGGATGGTTGTTTTTTTCCTCAGACGTTGGATAATTGGGAATACTAAAGGCAAGAGCTGGGAAGGGATTTGGGGTATAAAGCTGAAAAAGCTCGTGATTCTTTAAAAGACAGTTCTTACCTAATTTAGGGATGCGGTGGCTCAGTGGGTTAAGACGCTGAGCTTGTCGATCAGAAGATCGGCAGTTTGGCGGGTCGAATCCCGAGTGCCGCGTAACAGAGCGAGCGCCTGTTACTCGTCCCAGCTTCTGCCAACCTAGCAGTTCGAAAGCACATAAAAAATGCAAGTAGAAAAATAGGGACCACTCCGGTGGGAAGGGAACGGCGTTCCGTGCGCCTTTGGCGTCTAGTCATGCCGGCCACATGACCACGGAGACGTCCTCGGACAAGCACTGGCTCTTCGGCTTTGAAACGGAGATGAGCACCGACCCCTAGAGTCAGAAACGACTAGCACGCATGTGCGGGGGAACCTTTACCTTTACCTTTACCTAATTTAGGGATACGGTTCTCTTTTCCTGTATCTGCTGATCAGAAATAATTGAAAGGGAGTAGGTTTTTATACATTGCTGGGAGAGAGGGAGAGAGAGAGAGAGAGGAGGGAAGGAGCAGGAGGAGGAGAGGGAGGGAGAAAATGAGAGAAAGAGAGAGAGGGAGGGAGAGGGAGCAGGAGAGGGAGGGAAGGAATGGGAGAGGGAGCAGGAGAAGAAGAGAGAGGGAGAGAAGGAGAAAGGGACAGAGGGAGGGAGAGGGAGAGAGGGAGTGAAGGGGAGGGAGAGAGGGAGAGGGAAGGAAAAGGAGGGAGGGAGAGGGAGCAGAAGAGGGAGGGAGTGAAGGGGAGGGAGGGAGAGGGACGGAAAAGAAGGGAGGGAGAGACGGAGAGGGAAGGAAAAGGAGGGAGGGAGGGAGAGGGAGCAGAAGAGGGAGAGGGAGAGAGAGGGAGGGAGAGGGAGCAGGAGAAGGAGAGAGAGAGAGAGAGAGAGAAGGAGAAAGAGAGAGCAGAAGAGGGAGAGAGGGAGTGAAGGGGAGGGAGAGGGAGCAAAACTGGCATTCCAAAGTTAAATTGCAGCCTGGCACTGCTGGCTTTGCATGCTGCCGAGGTCAACTAGGCTTAAACTGGATGGCATGGCGTTTTGATTCCTCCTGGTGTGAACGCTCAAGTTTCTCCTTGAGGAGCCCATGT
The DNA here is from genome assembly GCF_947247035.1 of Vipera ursinii. Taxonomy (NCBI): domain Eukaryota; kingdom Metazoa; phylum Chordata; class Lepidosauria; order Squamata; family Viperidae; genus Vipera; species Vipera ursinii. Next base: position 73,774 of record NW_028148138.1, on the reverse strand, counting down.
GTGAACGATCTGCCCTTGACGGCATCACCCAACTGAGTTGTCTGAGAGAGCCTATTGCGTGAAGTCGAGTCTGTGAACGTGCGCCTGCTTCCTCTGGGCTTCGTGCATTGCCTCCGTCTAGCTGGTGATGTTTTTTCTGAGCCTCCTTAAGATCGAGAAGCGATTGGGTTGAGATATTCTGAAAAAAACTCCATTTTGGGCCCTGGGCTATTTTGCCAGGGGAAATTTCTCCCTAAGCCAATTTCCTATTTAATTCACTTTTTTTCCCCCATGCTGTTTTCCAGCAGAAATTAACCACCTCCCCTTACTTTTAATCTTCGGCCCTGCTGGATAAAAAAAAAATGACAGGTTTGATTAAAAAAAATACTACCTTAGAGAAAGCGGTTGGATCTAATAGGTACTTCTTCTGGGCTGTTCTGGGGATCAAGACACACCTGCAAAGTTATAAGGGAACTTGCTTGATGGAAAGATTGGTGTCTAGATGCTCTTCTGCCTGTGTTCTTGGTGATTTGCATCGGGGGCAGAAATGCCTGTAATAATAATAATAATAATAATAATAATAATAATAATAATAATAATAATAATAATAATAATAATAATAATAATAATTTAAATAATAATAATGATAGTAATAGGCGAAAGCCCTAATAAGCAGGCATATACATAGAATGAAGGCTATTGCATTGTAAGCCGCCCTGAGTCTTTGGAGAAGGGATATAAATGGGATTAAAAATAAAATAAAAAATAAAAAATAATAATAAATTTAATAATAATAATAATAATAATAATAATAATAATAATAATAATAATGATAGTAATAGTAATAATAAATTTAATAATTATAATAATGGTAATAGTAATAGTAATAAATTAAATAATAATAATAATGATAGTAATAGTAATAATACATTAAATAATAATAACAATGATAGTAATAGTAATAATAAATTAAATAATAATAATAATAGTAATAGTAAATAAATTTAATACTACTACTACTACTACTACTGCTAATAATAATAATAATAATAATAATAATAATAATAATAATAATAATAATAATAATAAACCAACCTCTTTTTTTGCTTTTTTTTCTCTTCCCCCTCCTGATCGTTGCTAGAGAGTGACAGTGTCTCTCTAATTAAGTAAATTCTGTGTAACCTTAGCAACGTCTTGCTGGAGACCAAGGAGTCATCTCTGGCTGCCCTCCGAGGCGCTGTGCTCAACATGAAGAGGCCTCCTCACTTGGCAAGGCTGGCAAAAAGTCCTCGGCTTTTTCTAACACTTTTTTTTTGGGGGGGTGGGGAGGGGGAGAGTGCGGTGTGTGTGTGTGTGTGGGGGGGAACTGGTTGGCTTGAGGTTTAATACAAACCGCAAGATTGCCTTGCTGGGTTCCTCGGATGCTAAGGCTGAGTTGTTTAGCCTGGGTGCCTTTCTTCGGAACTGGCAGCTATTGATAGTGGAATACCAGTGTTCGAAGGGACCCTGGAGGTCTTCTAGTCCAACCCCCTGCTCAAGCAGGAGACCCTGTATCATTCCAGACAAGTGGCTGTCCAGTGTATTCTATTCTGTTCTGTTCCGTTCCATTCCATATTTTCTATTCCATTCCATATTCTATTCTATTCTATTCTATTCTATTCTATTCTATTCTATTCTATTCTATTCTATTCTATTCTATTCTATTCTATTCTATTCTATTCTATTCTATTCTGTTTTGTTCCGTCCCGTCCCGTCCCATTCTATTCCTATATTTTATTATTCTATTCTATTCTATTCTATTCTATTCTATTCTATTCTATTCTATTCTATTCTATTCTATTCTATTCTATTCTATTCTATTCTATTCTATTCTATTCTGAATAATTCAGAATAGAATAATTCAGAATAATTCAGAATTCTATTCTATTTTATTCTATTCTATTCTATTCTATTCTATTCTATTCTATTCTATTCTATTCTATTCTATTCTATTCTATTCTATTCTATTCTATTCTATTCTATTCTATTCTATTCTATTCCATTCCATTCCATTCCATTCCATTCCATTCCATTCCATCCCAGTCACATGTCTAAAATGTGTAGGATCTCCTGCTTGAGTAGTGGGTTGGACTAGAAGACCTCCAAGGCCCCTTCCAGCTGTATTCTGATTGACACCATCTACTCTATTCTGTTCTGTTTTGTTCCTTTACATCCCATCCCATCCCATCCCATGCTATTTCTATTTCTATTTCTATTTATTTCTATTTCTATTTATTTCTATTTCTATTTTTATTTCTATTATTTCATTCCTATTCTAAGGGGGTCCTTGACTTACAGCCATTCGTTTAGTGAATGTTTCTGAGCTGTTTTGTTGGCTCTGGCCACTGTGAGGCTCTGTTTTCCTACACACGGGGGCCTTTGGAGAGCCAGCCGCAGCGGAAGATGACTCCAGGGCGCTTAAAGAGAGATAAGCTTTGACGCCAAACTGTCATTTTCTGCCCTGTGAGTTCCTGTGCATGGGTTTTCATCCATTAACGGAAGAGAGGTAAATAAAAGCCATTTTCACAGTAAGCCAGGCAAACAGGTCACCCACGCTTGAACCTCCAAAATTGATAGAAGAGAACCTGAGCATAACAAATCTATCCAAATTGGGCTCAGCTTTCCGTAACCTTCTCTTTTCCTACTTCTTGGCAATTATAGGCAGGGACAATAATTTCCCAAGACCGAGATGTTTTCCCCTGTGCAAAATCACGTACGGGCAGGGAACAGTTTAATCGTGACTCCTTCTCTTTGTCCTTGAGAAGATTGGAATGCCATGGGTGAGGGAAGCGGTGGAGATCCACAGCTCCCACGTCATGGAGGACCCCCCCCCTGCCTGCCCTCCGTTGAAGATGGAGAGATGAGGATGGGGCTGAAGCAGGAGGAAACAGTCTGATGTGCAGCCAAAGCTAACTTTGGTTTAAACTTCAGTGGATAAAAGGGAGTGAGCATGGCAGTAAAAATTTTTTCCCCTCTTGTGCACAGTTGTAGAATTACAGAGTTGGGAGGGATCCATGCATCCACCCATTCACTCAAGCTATCTCGTGTGTGTGTGTGTGTGTGTGTGTGTGTGTGTGTGTGTACGTATCTGTATCTATCCATCTATCTCCATTCATCCATCCATCTGTTCACTCAAGCTATCTGTATATATGTATATATCATCCATCTATTTCTTTCTTTCTTTCTTTCTTTCTTTCTTTCTTTCTTTCTTTCTTTCTTTCTTTCTTTCTTTCTTTCTTTCTCTATCCATTCATCCACCCACCCATTCACTCAAGCTATCTGTATATATGTACCTATCTATCTACCTATCTCTATCCATCCATCTGTTCACTCAAGCTATCTGTATATATGTATATATCATCTATATTTCTTTCTTTCTTTCTTTCTTTCTTTCTTTCTTTCTTTCTTTCTTTCTTTCTTTCTTTCTTTCTTTCTTTCTTTCTTTCTCCATCCATCCATCCACCCATTCACTCAAGCTATGTGTGTGTGTGTGTGTGTATGTATGTATGTATGTATGTATGTATGTATGTATCTATCTATCTATCTATCTATCTATCTATCTATCTATCTATCTATCTATATCTATCTTTCTCCATCCATCCATCCACCCATTCACTCAAGCTATGTGTATATATGTATGTATCTATCTATCATCTATCTTTCTATCTATCTATCTATCTATCTATCTATCTATCTATCTATCTATCTATCTCTATCTATCTATCTATCTATCTATCTATCTATCTATCTATCTATCTATCTATCTATCTATCTATCTTTCTCCATCCATCCATCCACCCATTCACTCAAACTATGTGTATATATGTATGTACATATCACCTATCCATTTATCTATCTATTGATCTGTCCGTCCATCCATCCATCCATCTTTCTTTCTTCAAGCCATTTATTAACTCATCTGTTATCCATTCACTCAATCCCTCCATCCCTCTATCCATCCAGTGTGATTTAACCATTAAAAGGTCTTGGAACTTAAGAGAATGATTTAATCTTTACTCATTCACAGAAGTTTTTATCTTAATTAACCAGGATAACTCTGGGGATAAAGGTACCTTCCCGGGTACAGGATACAAATGTAGCAACGAATAAAAATAAAATTAAATTAAACAAGTAAACGAAATGTCGAGGAATGGATAACTGTTGGTGAGGATATGTATGAAATTGTGCTTAATAATTGGGCCAGATTCTTGTTGTGTTTTGTTTTGTTTTTAAAATGGCAGCTGTTTAGCCCAATATTTGCTTTGTGTGTTTTGCAGCAAGCGAGATCCCGCCCGCCCTCCTCTTTTAAACTATCTTTATTTTTAGCAATGTGTTTTCCCACATGGTAGGGCAACCACAATTGATACAGTCCACATGTATATCAATCCCCAGTTTTCCCCCAACATCACAGAGTTACTCTTTTATTTTCTCAGTGTTTAATAAAAAAGCATTGAACCAGCGTTGCTTAAATTGAATTTGCTTGCTTGAGCTGCTGAAGCCAGTAACAACAAAATCAAATATTTGAATCAAAAGGCAGTCCAGACGTTTTGCATATGGGCCAACGGAGACAAGTTATTACACGGAGGGCTGGATGCTTACTTGGACATGTGAAAGGCAGGCCATCTTTTCCATGTAACACAAGGCAGAGCAGGTCTCCATTTATGTGGCATTATAAGTCTGACCGTTTTTCCCCCCAGCTCTAATAATAAGGGTGATTGCCTGCCGACTAAACTTGCTTGAGCTTCTTAATAGGGTTTTCATGTTTTCCATTCATGCTTGCGATTGTGCTTATTCCATTGGTGGGCTTGGATTACATGACAGCTTGTAGGAGAAAAGCAAGCAGAGCTGGAGGGTGGAGTTAAGTGGGCCATCGGCTTAGAATCTATACGTCGCCACAACAGGCTCAAGACCAGCCCTCCACTGCCCCCTTGCATTCTGTTGATCTCATCTGGCGCCGATTTCAGCTTTAGTGGACTAGATGCTTGTCAGTAAATATTTCTGAATTGCAACTTAAACTAATGGTCCTGATCTTTTGCGCCTGACATCAATCTAGTCAACTAAAGTTCAAATCTGAATCTGGCGCCTGATCAGGGTGGGATTCAAGAAGGGCTGGACATAGAACAGTGGTGTCAACTAATGATTCTGAGCTGATGACATGTTTAACTCCACCACCCAACTCTGCCTGGTCTTCTATTATAACGGTTACAATAAAGTAATTGATCTCTAATAATTATCCTTCTCCTCTTTCATATTTTCTCACCATTCCTAGTACCTTCTATTGGCATCCGTGATTATTACTTGCTACAATTTGTAATTTTGAAAAAAACACACACAAAATGATGGAAGGATTCACCTCTTTGATGCCTTTCTTTGGAACTCAGGGGCAAACTTGAGAAGCCTGGAATGCCGAAAACCGCTCTAGAGATGGTTTCCTGATATTTATTTTTCCGTACCAATAAGTGGGGGTTCCATACTGAAAAAGCCACATTGGAAGAGTTTCCTTCTGAACTTTTCCCCTGCAAAAGGGGAAAAGGCTGCAAAATTGAATAGTGAAAGGTGAAACGTTCTCACACGTTTTCTTCTCTCCCTAAGCTTTTCATAAAGTCCAGGGAGAATCAGTGAGAAAAATTGTCAGAAGGAATTTCCAGCACTGGAAGAACCAACCGATTTAGGGAACTCACATCCCGGGGAAGAGTAGATTAGTAATTGGTACCTAATAATATCAATTAGAATTATCCATCTCATCTTCTCCTCTTTCCTATTACCTTCTAATCGTATCTTATGATTATTGCTTCTTGTTGTGTCTTATGGTTCATGATTGTAATTATGATCTATGATCTACGTCACGGGTGTTAAACTCGCTGCGTTACGTGACATGGCGTGATGTATCGTGACTATTTTTTTTGCATTGCCAGAGCTGGGGTGGGCGTGGCCTCCTTATGACCCAACTGGCACGCGGGCCGGCAGTTTGACACCCCTGATCTATGTGTTGTTCGTACGTACACTGAGAGCTTAAGCGCCGGAGACCAATTCCTTCTGCATCCAATCACCCTTGGCCCATAAAGAATTCTGTTCGATTTATCTCATAATATTCTTAGTGGTTTTGTCATCAGAGTTGTCTAGTTTAGCTTTTGTGGGCTGGCTGGCTATTTTGACTGACTTGAAACAGAAGAGAAGAGAAAATAGAAAAGGGTACGAATTGAATAAGCGAGACGTGGACCCCGGACTCGGGGACCTGAAGATTTGAAAGATTCATAACCAAATTCAGGGCAAGTTAAATCTACTGATGACAGTTAACCGTGAGAGCACTCAAAGGTGATCTGCCAACCGCGTGAAAGGACTTCATCATCTCTTACTCAGTAGATATTTACCATCTTTAATCTTTTAGATGGCTTCCTTTCATAAGCTCTTAGACAAATCCATTCAAATTACAGCTGCCGGGTCACCTTACCCCCGCAACATTCATTAACTCTTCCTTTCAAACAACTAATAGGTTAGTGGCCAGATGGAAGTCTCCTTTCCCGAGCCTCTTGTTGATTTCATTTTATTTTATTTTTTAATTTAATCCACTTAACTTAACCAGATTGCATTTATTGAAACGCTTTGCTTTCCTGACTCTTAATTTGAGAGGGCATCAACAAGTAACCGTGGAAAGGGATCTTGGCTGGCTGCATTAGCTTTCCTCCCTCCCCCCTTTCTCGCAGGAGATGTAATGGGTGTTGAAGCAAGATGGGTGGTGCCTAGGGGTGGGCATATGGGCCCTCCATTTGAAGAGTTGATTCCAAGATACCAAGAGAAGAGAATATTTGTAGCTCAAGATTAAACTCTAGGATGACAACAACAGTAGCAATAATAATATAAAGTTGGAATGTACCTTGGAGGTCATCTAGTCCAACCCCCTGCTCAGGCAGGAAACCCCTTCACCATTTCAGATAAATGGCTGTTCTTGGGAAAAAAACACTACAATTTCTTCACAGTCTCTGAGCTCTGTTGTTTTCTTGCAAGTGTCTCATTATCCAAGTAGGTAACATTGTCAGTGAAGGGAGTGGGGGAGAAGGAGGAGGAGGAGGAGGAGGACCGTGGGGTCCTAGATACTCTCTGAGCTTGGTTCTTTTCTTGCAGACGTTTCATTACCCAACTAGGTAACACCGTCAGTGCTAGAAAGGAGTGGGTATTGGGAAGAGGAGGAGGAGGAGGATTGTGGTATCCTTGGCACTCTTTGAGCTGGGTTGTTCTCTTGCAGACGTTTCATTACTCCAACCAGGTAACCTCATCGTGCTAGAAGGGAGTCGGGTTTGCAGAGAGGAGGAGGAGGAGGAGGAGGTGGTGGAGGAGGAGGAGGAGGATGGTGTTATTGTAGCATTCTGGATACTCTCTGAGCTTGGGTCTTTTCTTGCAGACCTTTCATTACCCAACCAGGTAAACTCATCAGTGCTAGAAGGGAGTCGGGTTTGCAGAGAGGAGGAGGAGGAGGAGGAGGAGGAGGAGGAGGAGGAGGAGGAGGAGGAGGAGGAGGGTGTTATTGTAGCATCCTGGATACTCTCTGAGCTTGGGTCTTTTCTCGCAGACCTTTCATTACCCCACCAGGTAACCTCATCAGTGCTAGAAGGGTGGGCTAGAACCCCACTCTCTACTAGCCCAGAAGATGTAACCTAATCGGGGAAGGAAACGTCTTGCAAGAAAGCAACCAAGCTGAAGAGAGCGCAAGAAGGACTCAAGGACTTTTGGCCTGAATCTCTCTGAAGGAGATTTTTTAAACCAAAGCACCATGGATGCGTCTGTGTTGATCCAAGCTACTTGCGTTTTCTGAAGCAAGTTGTCTTGGCCGAACGACAATTGCCGTTTCTCCTATCGGATAAGGAGCATTTTCTGCAAAAGACAGGAAGATTTCCAGCGTCCCCGTGGGAGTTTAAATTAAGCATTAAAAGCTTTCGTTTCCCTCCTCTAATATAAAGAAAGCTTTTCTTTCCCCGTGACTAAAATATTCGGAGTCATTTTGTGTGCGGATGGAAAATAGCTCCTATTGCGAAGAAGAGGGGGGGCGGGGGGGGGGGGGAAACAACAACAACAAATGTTGATTTAAGTGACAACTGTTTGGCATTAGGAGAAATTGTTAGAATATCTAGAAATAAATAATGTCAAGTAATAAAACTCTTATAAGGTCTGATGTAATTACTTTGAAGAACACACAAATCTTTATTGCACATCCCACCTTGGCAATATTTTATGAAGCTATTTATCCTTAAAAAATGAATTCGCTTTTAATTTTCTTTCTTTCTTTCTTTTTTCCGAGGGGGGAGGATGTAGGGGGGGGAAAAAAGGTTGACCTTTGAGTTGGGCTTATTAAAAGTATTGCGTTCTATTGATTTTGCCGTTTTTTCTCATGCTCGAATGCTCGCTGGCTGCATGACAGCAAAAATTCCCGTAGGTCGAAAGAGTAGAGTGGAGAAATAAAAAAAAAAAACAACCTTAGACTTAAGAGGTTGAGCACATTTTCACAGAATAACAGAGTTGGAAGGGACCTTGGAGGTCTTCTAGTCCAGCCCCCTGCTCAGGCAGGAGACCCTATACCATTTCTGACAAATAGATGCCCAATCTCTTCTTAAAAACCTCCAGTGATGGAGCACCCACGATTTCTGGAGGCAAGCTGTTCCGCTGGTTCATTGTCCTCACTGTTAGGAAGTTTCTCCTTAATTCCAGGTTGCTTCTCTCCTTGATTAGTTTCCATCTGTTGTTTCTCGTCCTCCCCTCTGGTGCTTTGGAGAATAATTTGACCCCCTCTTCTTTGGGGCAGCCCCTCAAACACCAGAATACTGCTATCATGTTTTCCTCCCCCCCCCCAGCCCTTCTTTTCTGTAGATTGGCCAAACTCAAATCCTGCAACCGTTCTTCATATATTTTGGTCTCCAGGCCTTTGATCATCTTAGTTGCTCTTCTTTGCACTTTTCCCCTATCCATACGTCCTTTCTAGGAATTATTCTTGAGTGTCTTGCAGAGATGCAAACATTCAGGGCTTAGCATTCTCACGGTTAACAGAATTTTCTGTAGATTTTTTTCTTTTTTTTTTCTTTTCTTTCTTTCATCCCATCCTTGTAATAGCACTTGAAAGTTCTCAAGAACCGGATCTCATTTGGAACTTTGTTACATTAATACTATCCTCCTCCTCCTCCTCCTCCTCCTCCTCCTCCTCCTCCTCCTCTTCTTCTTCTTCTTCTTCTTCTTCTTCTCCTCCTCCTCCTCCTCCTCCTCCTCCTCCTTCTTCTCCTTCTTCTTCTCCTCCTACTTCTCCTCCTCCTCCTCCTCCTTCTTCTCCTCCTCCTCCTTCTCCTCCTCCTCCTCCTCCTCCTCCTCCTCCTCCTCCTCCTCCTCCTTCTTCTTCTTCTTTTTCTCCTCCTCCTCCTCCTCCTCCTCCTCCTTCTCCTCGCAATCATTTCTGGTAAAAGTACTTGGAATTAAAGTCCTCCCTGAATGGATAATAGGATTTACGTGAAGAGATAGCCACAAAGCAAAAAAATAAATAAAAAAATATATAAAAAAATAAAATAAAAAAACTAAAACCAAATGGAGCTCTATCTTTCTTTCTTTCTTTCTCTTCTTTCTTTCTTTCTTTCTTTCTTTCTTTTTTTTTTTTTTGCAACCGCGCTTTCATTTTTGGCTGTGCTGGCTGTATATCAACTGGACAATAAAAGCCGATGTTATGACCTCCGAGTAGAGCTATAAAATGCTGCACGGGGAAAAAAATATATAAATGAAAGCAGACCTGTCATATTGGCACCGGGGAACAGATGGAAAGAGAGAATGTAGAACATGGAAAAATAGAAGGGCAGAGTTGGAAGGGGCCTCGGAGGTCATCTAGTCCAACCCCCTGCTCGAGCAGGAGACCCCGTACCATTCAGACAAATGGCTGTCCAATCTCTCCTTAAAAGCCTTCAGTGATGGAGCACCCACCACTTCTGGTGGCAAGCCGTTCCGCTGGTTAATTGCTGTCACCGTTAGGAATTTCTCCATAGTTCTAGGTCGCTATCCTGAGATACAATATTATACTAGCATTCATGATTTTGACTTCCGGCTCTGCCCTGCCTTGAATTGTTGATGGTCCCTAGCTATGAAGTCTCCGGGAAACTCGCTGCGTTCATCCTTTGCAAGGACACTAAAGGAAAGAATTGGATTTGTGGCGTTTTATTGTTTCTTTAAGCTATCCGATGGTAGAACCAGCTCACCTAAAGCAGTCCTGGAGAAGATCTAGCCTGGAAACACTGTGTTACTTAGAGAATCCAACTTGGCTTCTGTTTCTCCTTGGGTCCCAGTTCTGAGAGCCTGTGGCCATCATTCTTGTCTGTCTGCCGGGAGAGAATGAATCAGGGCATCCGTCCACTTGGAGGGCACAAAGCCGGTTTAGAGGCTCGCACGAACTGGTGGAAGGCATCTCTGCCTCTGCCTTGACAGCATCCTGCCTGAGGAGGAAGTAGCTAGGTTGCAATAAGGTTCTGTGGATGCCGAGAACTTTTGCATTCCATGGGGGTTTTCCTCCCAGGCTTGGTGTTATTATTATTATTTTTGTAATGTGCAGCTTGAGGGATGCTGGCCCTTTTAAGACCTTGTTAGTCTTCTCGGAGTCTCCGAACTGAGTTTTCTGGAGGAGGGACACCATTTCGTGCTTCTAATTAGTGATGTGCTGCTGAGGGCAGACTTAAGCTCCTGGCTGTTGCTTGAACTCAGATCGGTCACGGATGCAAGGGCTGGCCAGCACTCCAAAGTCACTGCAGCTGTGGATTTCCTGGAGGAGGGAGGGAGGAGAGGGATGGAGAGAGAGAGAAAGACAAAGAGAGAGAGATAATGGATAGATAGATAGATGGATAGATAATAGATGGATAGATAATAGATAGATGGATAGATGATAGATAGATAGATAGATAGATAGATAGATAGATAGATAGATAGATAGATAGATAGATATAGACAGACAGACAAAAAAGAGAAAGCTAATGGACAGACACAAGTCAGATAAATATATCAATAGATTGATACACAGTTGGACAGATGGATGGAACATAGAAGGAGGATAGATAGGTAGGTAAGATAGATAGATAGATAGATAGATAGATAGATAGATAGATAGATAGATAGATAGATAGACAGAGATAAAAAAGAGAGAAAGACAACGGACACACACAAGTCAGATAAATATCTCGATTGATACACAGTTGGACAGATGGATGGAAGGTAGACAGGAGGATGGATAGATAGATAGATAGATAGATAGATAGATAGATAGATAGATAGACAGAGATAAAAAAGAGAGAAAGACAACGGACACACACAAGTCAGATAAATATATCGATTGATACACAGTTGGACAGATGGATGGAAGGTAGACAGGAGGATGGATAGATAGATAGATAGATAGATAGATAGATAGATAGATAGATAGAGATAAAAAAGAGAGAAAGAACGGACACACACAAGTCAGATAAGTATATCGATTGATACACAGTTGGACAGATGGATGGAAGGTAGACAGGAAGATGGATAGATAGATAGATAGATAGATAGATAGATAGATAGATAGATAGATAGACAGACAGACAGACAGACAGACAGACAGACAGAAGGACAAATAGAGAGAAAAAAGAGAAAGATTATGGTCAGACACAAGTCAGATAAATACATCAATGGATTGATACACAGTTGGACAAATGGATGGATGGAAGATAGATAGGATGGATAGACAGACAGACAGAGAGACATAGACATGTAGAGATAGAGATATATTTAATCCTCTTCCTCTCCTTGTCCTCCAAGTGAACACTTTCTCTTTGCTTTGAGCAAGGAGCAGCCTGCCAAGCGGAGAGCAGGCCCAGTGCAGGCACAGATGGCACTTGACGGGGTGGTGCATTTAAAGCACAAACGTGGCGTCTCCTGGGCTTCTCTCTCCCAACCGCGGGGAAGGAAGGAAAGAAGCAGCTTCCTGCTCTGCTTCAGGCGGGGCCACCCCCCCCACCCCACACCCCCCCAGTGTCAAAAAGGAGGCCAACTTGAGCTTGAATTTGTTTGCTAAGGAAAAGCGTCCGCAGCGCCGGGCCCAAGGTCTGGCATCGGTTCATTTCTGATCCTGGAGTTAGGAATGGCTGGGCGGGAGGCAGTTTCTGGAACGTGACGGGATTCGAGAGCTTTGGGGGATAAAATTTTTTTTGGGGGGGGGGGGCAGAGGAGACGTCTTCCAAATGGCTTTCAGAATATGATGCAGTGCATTGATAACAAGCAAGCTCATAGTGCACCAAGGATGACTAACTCCTCCTCCTCCTCCTCCTCCTCCCTACTTCCTTTTAGCATTGATGAAGTTATCTAGTTGGGTAATGAAACAAAACATCTGCAAGAAAATAGCCAAGTTCCAAGAGCACCAAAGACTCTCTTCTTTTGGTGATAGTTATTTTAGAATTCCCAAGAGCCTGCCTTCCTACCTTCCTTCCTTCCTTCCTTCCTTCCTTCCTTCCTTCCTTCCTTCCTCCCTCCCTCTCTCCCTCCCTCCCTCCCTTTATTCCAACCTTCCTTCCTCCCTTCCCTTATTCCAACCCTTCCTTCCTTCCTTCCTTCCTTCCTTCCTTCCTTCCTTCCTTCCTCCCTCCCTTCCTCCCTCCCTCCCTCCCTTCCTTTATTCCAACCTTCCTTCCTCCCTTCCCTTATTCCATCCTTCCTTCCTTCCTTCCTTCCTTCCTTCCTTCCTTCCTTCCTTCCTTCCTTCCTTCCTCCCTCCCTCCCTCCCTCTCTCCCTCCCTCCCTTTATTCCAACCTTCCTTCCTTCCTTCCTTCCTTCCTTCCTTCCTTCCTTCCTCCCTCCCTCCCTCCCTCCCTCCCTTCCTTTATTCCATCCATCCTTCCTTCCTTCCTCCCTCCCTCTCTCCCTCCCTCCCTTTATTCCAACCTTCCTTCTTTCCTTCCTTCCTTCCTTCCTTCCTTCCTTCCTTCCTTCCTTCCTTCCTTCCTTCCTCCCTCTCTCCCTCCCTCCCTCCCTCCCTTTATTCCAACCTCCTCCCTCCCTCCCTCCCTCCTCCCTCCCTTCCTTCCTTCCATCTTTCACCCTTTTTCCATCTCTTCCTTCTCCTTCTCCTCCTCCTCCTCCTTCCTTCCATCCATCCATCCTTCTGAGGTTGGCAAAATGAGTGCAACATGCTGACTTTGTAAACTGCTCAGAGAGGGCTGGCTGTAAAGTGCTTGGAGGGAAATATATAATTCTAAGTGCAATTGCTTTTTTTTTGAGTTGCCCAAGACCCACCCTCACAACGAGGCTGTGATCCATGAAGGGGGTCTTCTGAGCTGAAAGACAACAATTTGGTGACATGATGGGAGAGCCAGAAACAGCTGATGCCCTCTTTTCCTTATTTCCCCCCCCCACACCTACTTATCGCTGCCCCCTAAATTACTCTGCCTTTTATCTCCACACCCCAGGGAAGCTTTCATTGGAAGATTTACCTTTGTCCTTACTGCCGCTGTCTCTCTTGTCTATATTTATACGCCAAATAAAAATACTTTATTATTCATATGATGCATGGCGACGCTGGATGTGCCTCTGAGGATTCTTTGCAGAACCCATAAAATTGGAGCAGCGTTAGCGGCTGAGATGGGGAAGAGAGGAAAGCAGAATAACAGAATAACAAGAGTTGGAAGGGACCTTGGAGGTCATCTAGTCCAACCCCCCGCTCAGGCAGGAAACCCTATCCCATTTCAGACCAATGGCTGTCCAGTCTCTTTTTAAAGACTTCCAGTGTTAGAGCATTCACAGCTTCTGGAGGCAGGTTGTTCCACTGGTTAATTGTTCCGACGGTCAGGAAATTTCTCCTTAGTTCTAGGTTGCTTCTCTCCTTGATTATTTTCCATCCGTTGCTTCTTGTCCTGCCTTCAGGTGCTTTGGAGAATAGCTTGACCCCCTCTTCTTTGTGGCAGCCACTGGGGTACTGGAAGACAGCCATCTTGCAGAATTAGTGTTCGCTATTCCATTTATATTACTACTACCATTAGTATTATTGCTGGCATACCCTACTATTAGTATTATTGCTGGCATACCCTACTATTAGTATTATTGCTGGCATACCCTACTATTAGTATTATTGCTGGCATGGGTGGGAGACGTGTTTTTATCTTTGGCCGTTTCCTGTTGTAAAGATTTGCAATGCCAGTTGGCTGCTTTTACCAAGAGCCTGGACTAAAAATTTTTATTATTTTTTATTTTTGTAAAGCTTTGTAACGAATTAGACATTTTGGCCTCAACTTATGGATGTTCTAGTTGTCTTGTTTTGGTTAAAGCGGACACCCCGGGATTCTTTAGGCTAAGTGGTAATTGGCACGGGCTCCTTCCATAATGAATGTTTCGTGCCCAAAGAGAATGCTGTTTATGCTCCAAGCAAGAGTGGACAAAGGACTGATTATAATTATGGGCCTGGAAGCCAAAAAGTGCAACTCTCATGTGAGTAAAACAAAAAAAAAAATGAAGTTAGGCGCAAACGCATTGCATTAGGCCATATTGTTCATTTTGCAGTGGTACAACAAGGGTTGCGCGCATTTATTTATTTATTTATTTATTTATTTGATTTGTATACCGCCCTTCTCCCTAAGGACTCAGGGCGGTGAACAGTGACATAAATAACAGAATGCACAAATACAGATATTGAAAACAAATTAAACCCTAGTTTTGCCCAAATGCAGAAGATAGTTACCTTAAAACAATAATTACAACAGAACCCGTCAGACCAGACCGGATTGCTTAAACAGATAGGTTTTTAGGTCGCGTCGGAAGGAGCGGAGGTCGGGAGCCATCCGGAGCTCAACCGGTAAACGGTTCCATAGGTCAGGCGTGCCCACAGAGAACGCCCTCCCTCTGGGAGCCACCAGACTGCATTCTCCGAACGGCATTCATTTTAGGTTGTACAAGATCTGGGCTGTAAGCTTGAAAACAATCATACTTTAACACATTCAGCTACCAGTTCGGAGACGAGAGTATTTTCTAAGCGTTCCAGCCTGGAACGCTGCAAAAAAAAAAAAATAATGCACCAAAGGTCATTTGAGTTAACGTGCCATTCTTGGGAACAAGGACTGGGCTGTGTTCTGCAGAAATTACGTGTACCCAGCAGTGAGTAGAGGAACATAGTAGCACTGCTTTCGTGGACACCTTTCCGCCCTTTCTCTGACTCCTTTCTGGATCGAGGCAGGCTAGAATCACTTTATAACGTCACTTTAAATGCACCTTCAACAGCATACCTTAAAATGAGATTTTTTTTAAAAAATGAAGAAAGCTTTCTTGGGTTAGCTTCCCCTGATTTTCCAGATCCACCTATTTCCTTGTCTTCCAACTGTTCCGTTTAATAGTCAGTGACTGTTCAAAATTACAATAGCAGTGGGAAAAAAAAAGAGCACTGACTTACGACCGGTTTTTAAACACTCGCAGCCTTTGCCCCATCCCCAGGGTCACATCATCAACATTCAGACGCTTGGCAACTGGTTCCTACTTATGACGGTGTCCTGGGGTCACGGCCGTCTGACAAGCAAAGCTAGTGGGGAAGCCAGGTTCATTTAACAACCAAGTTATTACTAACTTACCAACTGCAGCGATTCACTTAAGAACCGTGGCCGGAAGATTTATTTTTATTTTATTTATTTTATTTTAATCCCATTTATATCCCGCCCTTCTCCGAAGACTCAGGGCGGCTTTACAAACTTAGCAATAGCCTTCATTCTATGTATATGCCTGCTTATTAGGGCTTTCACACACACACCCCAAGCGGCATTATTACAAAGTCAGCTTATTGCCCCCAACAATCTGGGTCCTCATTTTACCTACCTCGGAAGGATGGAAGGCTGAGTCAACCTTGAGCCTGGTGGGACTCGAACCTGCACTAATTGCAGGCAGCTGGTGTTACTTAAGGAGGCATTAGCCCACTGCTCCACCAAGGGGGGCGGGCAATGTCTCAATTAACGACAGAAAATTTGGGCTCTGTTGTGGTCGTAACCTGAGGACCACCTGTATACTTTAAAAAAAAAACAAACCAAATATCTTTTTACAATCCAAGTTATCTTTTCAGCAGGGGTGTGGCTATGGGAATTGCAGAGCTGGCCAGCCCATGGAAGATGCGAGCTGTTAAGTCAAGAATCAGTGGGCTTAAGCTTTGAATAAATAAATGCCTTTTCTTGTCCTTAGATAGCAGGGTGGAATCGGCATGGAGATGCTTTGAATAATAAATGTTGTGTTCCTAGAGAGCAGGGAAGGAAATCCTGGGAAATAAAGCGGGGGCGGGGGGGCTGGAAACAGATGGGAGTCTCCCATGACACATGGGCAAGAAAGTGATGGAGCAGTCTACGTTCTTATTGTCGCTTTGTACACGTGAACCTATGTCTAAATTTACATTGCTAGTGGAATAAGGGGGAAAAAATAACCCCAACTCTCAAAGAGAAAGGATTGATTGTGGCTTATAGATACCCCCTTCTCGATTCAGGAAAATCAGAGACTTGACATTACCAGCCAACGGAATTTTCTCCCTATCACTTGCTATAATTTTTGTAACATTTTGCCTGAAGTTGTCCTTGGAGGTAGTTGGGTGGATGAGCAGGTAGATGGGTGGATGGATGGATGGATGGATGGATGGATGGATGGATGGATGGATGAGATAGATAGATAGATAGATAGATAGATAGATAGATAGATAGATAGATAGATAGATAGATGATAGGTGGGTGGGTGGGTAGGTGGGTAGGTAGATAGATAGATAGATAGAAAGATAGATAGATAGATAGATAGATAGATAGATAGATAGATGATAGATAGATAGATAGAAAGATAGATATAGATAGATAGATAGATAGATAGATAGATAGATAGATAGATAGATAGATAGATAGATGATAGATAGATAGATGATAGGTGGGTGGGTGGGTGGGTAGGTAGGTAGATAGATAGATAGATAGATAGATAGATAGATAGATAGAAAAATAGATAGAAAGATAGATATAGATAGATAGATAGATAGATAGATAGATGATAGAAAGATAGAAAGATAGAAAGATAGAAAGATAGATAGAAAGATAGATAGATAGATAGATAGATAGAAAGATAGATAGAAAGATAGATAGATAGAAAGATAGAAAGATAGATAGAAAGATAGATAGATAGATGATAGAAAGATAGATAGATAGATAGATAGATAGATAGATAGATAGATAGATAGATAGATACTAGACTATTTTGTTGTGATAGTCTCTAATACACTTTGTGTATGTTTATGTCTAAGAGCTCTAGCGGGGTTTTAGAGGTTTGCAAAATCAGGAGGAGGAGGAGGAGGAGGAGGAGGAGGAGGAGGAGGAGGAGGAGGAGGAGTACGATGACCTTGGTGCGGACATTTCATTACCAAACTAGGTAGCATCATCAGTGCTAAATACCGACCGTTCAGTTCAGAGAGCACCAAGGATCCCAGAGAAAGCTATTTTAAGTTTAGTGCGCGTTGTCCAAAAGATTTCTTTGAATCAGCCTCGTGGACGCTTTTTTCTCCCTTCCTCTCTCTTTTAAAGCTTGCTGCGTTGGGCGTGACCTGATCTGGAAGGGGGAAACCTAGAATGTTAAAACCAAGCATTGGCTGTTGCAAACAGTCCCCATCAGACATTCCCTCGAGACCCCCAAAGCAGATTCAAAGCAATGCCATTTCGGAGGCTTGGGAGAAAAAAACCCCTCTTCCCCCACTTAAGACGCAAGGCTTGGCTGTTTCCAGCCCCAAATACATCTCGGGCTAAGGATGGGAAAGAGAATTCCCCCAAGGCCAATCTGCCGATTAAATCTAGATGGAGTTTAATGTTGCCTTGCGTGAAATCCACGAAACAAAGGTTTTGTTTGGAAAGCAAATCAGGGTGACAAGCCGACGTGAGGAGTATCAGCTCCAGATCGGCGGTGATGCAGGAGATAAGAACTCCACTCAGCGGCATCAAATTTATGTTTGGAGAACGGTAGAGGTGGAGTTACACAGCCAGCTCCTTATCTCTCCAACAGCTTTCCCCTTCATTTCTTCAGAGATAGGGGCAGGTGGATGCACACACTCTTGTTGATAATTTGGAAAGATATCCGGAATTTGGGAGGGAGGAGAAAGCAAAACTCTCTCCCTGTGAACCGACAGGCCTCTTTCTCTCTCGGATATATTTATTAGACAGAGCCCCGAGTGCTTTGCTCCAGCTTTGCAAAGGAGACTATTTCAACCAAAGAGGCAATTGGAAACTTGTCAGGTTTTCTTTCCATTTGTAGCTAGCTGGGCCTGGAATGCCGAGCGTAATTACAACCAGCTCGGTTCCCTTTGGAAAACCTCCCAATTTCATCCCCTGTTGCAGGCGGTCCTCAACGTACGATCGCGATGGAATTTATGTTGCTACGGGAGAAACGTCTTGCGTTTTTAAGGCGTTTTTACGAAGAGATTGGACAACCATTTGTCTGAAATGGGATGGGGTTTCCTGCTTGAGCAGGGGGTTGGACTAGAAGACCTTTTAACTCTTCTCTTCTCTTCTCTTCTCTCCTCTCCTCTCCTCTCCTCTCCTCTCCTCTCCTCTCCTCTTCTCTTCTCCACTCCACTCCACTCCACTCCACTCCACTCCATTCCATTCATTTTTTCCTATTCTAATTCTCTTCTTCTCTTCTATTCATTTTTTCTTTTCTATTCTGTTCTGTTCTGTTCCATTCCGTTCTGTTCCATTCCATTCTTCATTTTTTCCTATTCTAATTCTCTTCTCTTCTCTTCTCTTCTCTTCTCTTCTCTTCTCTTCTCTTCTCTTCTCTTCTCTTCTCTTCTCTTCTCTTCTCTCTCTTCTCCTCTACTCTACTCTACTCTACTCTACTCTACTCTATTCTCTATTTTCTCTTCTCTTCTCTTCTCTTCTCTTCTCTTCTCTTCTCTTCTCTTCTCTTCTCTTCTCTTCTCTTCTCTTCTCTTCTCTTCTCTTCTCTTCTCTTGCACTGCACTGCACTCCATTCCACTCCACTCCACTCCACTCCATTCCACTCCACTGCAAAGGTGGACTTATTGTCACCGTGCATAGGTAAACATTTGTGCAAAGCAATTTGCCCAACATTGGAAAATGAAAACTTACCAGCTGAAGAAGTACTAATTGTGTGCAGAAATGAATACTTTAAAGATTAAAGAGAAAGAAGACTCCGTGTACTTTAGAACATGCGACAATTTCTATCAATGGCTAGAAAAACGAGTTAGGGAGAAAGGAATGTGATACGTAACTTCGAAAATATATTAGCAAGAAGAAGGCTATTGAGTGATTAATTAACATATTGTTTATGATCGTTATATCTATTATTGTTTGTTAAACACATGAACCCAGACATTACGCTGTTTGCTAAATGTTGAAAATGTTATTTGGGAAAAAAACCCAACCCTAACCCTAATCCTAATCCCAACCCTAACTCTAACCCTGACCCCACCTCATTCCTAACCCTATAAAAACTAATAAAATCTATATTAAAAATATATATATGTGGAAAGCTCACCTCCTGGGAAGGAAAAACATTGCGGTGACGATTGGGGGTGAAACACCTGCTAAACTGCGTGGTATTTTTTCTTCTTTGTTGGCAGAATAACTTACTATGGCTGTTTTTTTTCCCTACCAACCTGGTGTTTGTTATGAAGATTCCTGGGTCTGTTTGCCTGAGTTATGGAAACAGACAGACCTCCGAACAGCTGTGTTAGTAATAATAATACTGATTTGGCTATGCGAAGAACTGTCTCTTTTTGCTGGCTTGCTCACTGGATGGCTGTATTTTATATATATATATATATTTCAAATGTTAACTATTTAGATTACCTTGCTAGGCCCCAAACATGGGGCAAATCTTTATTTCCTGTTTTCAGCCTATCTTGAAGGCTATCGAACAGGCAGTAGTCACACCGGACAATTGTTAGTAATTTACACACACATATATATATAAATATATATATATATTTTCTCAGTAACATTCCCATGCTTTACGGCTCCGCTTCCTCTCCCTGTTCTTCACCTCGAGATCCCAATTTTCCTTTTTCTGAAAAAAAAAAATAGATTGAAGGAGAAGAATCCGGGGTCTCAAGAAACGTCAGTAGGTAGCCAACGAAAGAAAACCGGTGTAGGAGCATGACTCAGTGTCCCCTCAGCTTTTACGCTTCTTGTTAAGACTTTGCGAGTTAATAATATTAATAATAAAGTTGGAAGGGACCCTGCAGGTCATCTAGTCCAACCCGCTGCTAGCTTGCCTTCCTGATGCTTCTGCTGTTTTGTCCTGATATTTCTTTGGAGATTTTACTCTGGCCGTGAGCAAACTTGCTTTAATATCATTTGAATGTCTGGGGTATGATGGTTACGCTCCTGGAAACCGTAATTTATAGGAGATCAGCCTGCATGACTGAGCACGCGGTATGTTTTGTTCCGAGATTCAAATATATCAAGAGGCAGACGAGTTCTCCTCCTTTATGGACTCTTACATTTAACAGAATAACAAGAGTTGGAAGGGACCTTGGAGGTCATCTAGTCCAACCTCTCTGCTCAGGCAGGAAACCCTGCACCATTTCAGACCAATGGCTGTCCAGTCTCTTCTTAGAAACTTCCAGTGCTGGAGCATTCACCGCTTCTGGAGGCAGGTTGTTCCACTGGTTAATTGTTCTAACCGTCAGGAAGTTTCTCCGTAGTTCTATCTTGCTTGCTTCTCCCCTTGATGAGTTTCCATCTGTTGCTTCTTGTCCTGCCTTCAGGTGCTTTGGAGAGCAGCTTGACTCCCTCTTCTTTGGGGCAGCCCCTGAGATATTGGAACACTGCTATCATTTCCCACCCTCGTCCTTCTCTTCATTAAACTAGACATACCCAATTCCAGCAACCGTTCCCTATATGTTTTAGCCTCCATCTCTCTAACCATCTTTGTTGCTCTTCTCTGCGCACTTTCCAGAATCTGAACATCTTTTTTATATGTATCTTTCTTGATATATTTCTCTCTCCCCACGTGTAAGATTAGGTTTAGGGTTAAAAAAAAAATCATCCTTCAAGGAGAAGAAGGACCCAAGATGAAAGATGCAGTGAGTCACGGACACAACGTTCCCATCAGTTCTCCTCGACCTACGAACACAACTGACCCCAACATTTCTGCCGTTGATCTCAAATGAGACTCTTTCCAGGTGCCCTTCCCCCACCCCACCCCCACCCCCCCACCTCCCCCCCAAACTTGCATTTCAGCATTTGGGGGGAGTGGAATTTGAGACAGGAGGCCACTTCCGAGGCTGCGTCTATTCGTTATTGTGCCGGTGGCATATTTTGTCATCCTTGCAGCAGACCTGTTGAAAGCAATTGGCTTTAGCAGTGAGTTTGCAGACAGGGAGCTATAGCTGGTCTTTATTGCTGGTCTTTTGCTTCTGGTGCTTTGAGTTATGGGGTCACTAAGCATCAAAGTGGCAGTTTTCAGGGTGGAGCAGCTGCCAGTCAACGTAGAACTGGGTAAGCTATGCTGTGCTAGGATCCTCCTCCTCCTCCTCCTTTCCTTCCTGCCTTCCCTTCCCTTCCTTCTTTCCCTCCCTTCTTCCCTCCCTCATCATTTTCCTCCTCCTCCTCCTCCTCCTCCTCCTCCTCCTCCTCCTCCTTCTCTCTCTGCAAACCCCACTCCCTTCTACCACAGATGATGTTCCCTAGTTGGGCCATGAAACATCTGCAAGAAAACAATCAAGCTCAGAGAGCACCAAGGAACGCAGAGTGTGTCCTTCCTCCTCCTCCTCCTCCTCCTCCTTCTCCTTCTCCTCCTTCTCCTTCTCCTTCTCTTCTTCTCCTTCTCCTCCTTCTCCTTCTCCTCCTCCTCCTCCTCCTTCTCCTTCTCCTTCTCTTCCTTCTCCTTCTCCTCCTCCTCCTCCTTCTCCTTCTCCTCCTTCTCCTCCTCTTTCTTCTCCTTCTCCTTCTCCTTCTCTTCCTCCTTCTCCTTCTCCTTCTCCTTCTCCTTCTCCTTCTCCTTCTCTTCCTTCTCCTTCTCCTTCTCTTCCTTCTCCTTCTCCTCCTCCTTCTCCTCCTCCTTCTCCTTCTCCTCCTCCTTCTCCTTCTCTTCCTTCTCCTTCTCCTCCTCCTTCTCCTTCTCCTCCTCCTCCTCCTCCTTCTCCTTCTCCTCCTTCTCCTCCTCTTTCTTCTCCTTCTCCTTCTCCTTCTCTTCCTCTTCTCCTTCTCCTTCTCCTTCTCCTTCTCCTTCTCCTTCTCCTTCTCCTTCATCTCCTCCTCCTCCTCCTCCTCCTCCTCCTCCTTCCCTCCTCCTCTCCTTCTCCTTCTCCTCCTCTTCTCCTTCTCTTCCTTCTCCTTCTCCTCCTCCTTCTCCTTCTCCTCCTCCTCCTCCCTCCTTCTCCTTCTCCTCCTTCTCCTCCTCTTTCTTCTCCTTCTCCTTCTCCTTCTCTTCCTCCTTCTCCTTCTCCTTCTCCTTCTCCTTCTCCTTCTCCTTCTCCTTCTCCTTCTCCTTCTCCTTCTCCTTCATCTCCTCCTCCTCCTCCTCCTCCTCCTCCTCCTCCTCCTCCTCTCCTCCTCCTCCTCCTCCTCCTCCTCCTCCTCCTTCTCCTTCTCCTCCTCCTGGCAGTATGTGCTCCAAGCAACAAAATGGTTAGGAAAACAAAAAAAAGAGATTTTGTTTCCTGCATCAAGTTAAAATAAGTCATTTCCTTTCTCTTTTCCTACATAATCCTCTCCCAATTTTTAAAAGTCTGGCTGTCGCGTTCTGGCTCTTTTTTAAAAAAAAAAAAAATCATGACTGCAACATGCTCAATCCTGGATATTTACCATCATACTTTGGCTCCTCTGCCTGTATCCAAAATATTTCTGCCAAAATGATTCTCATTTATTGATGTCTCAGATTTCTGGCTGCAGAGCACCCAGTCCCTTGAGTAGCTGACAATTAAAAATTAAAACAGATCACTCTACAGATAAAGCCACGCAAGCATAAACTGTAACAAGACTGACACAGCTAACACGCAGCAGTTACCCGAATTTTGTGGTTTCTCAGACTTTGATAAATACCTGAATACATTAATGTCTAGATGGAAAACTATGCAAATGAGCAGGCTTCTACAGCTAGGCCTAACTATTAGAAAAGAGAGTTGTTGAATTGTTACGGTGTGATGATGGACTGAATGCACATGGCTGGAAATCTCAGGTGTGCAAAACGGGGATTGAGGTTTTGCTCACCTATTACATGCTAGTGGATCATGATTTATCATGCGAGGCATGGATCCACTGTAAGATAAGCCAACCCTATAACCATTGTAGAGGACAGCCTTGTTGGTGTCCAGTAGGTCAAATTCAGAACCGTTAGGACTAACACATGCTATTTTAAAATAGAACCTGTTCTATTTTATTCTACTTCATCAGATATTCATCAGATACTAAGAACCTTGGTGGGAGGCAGTGGGCTAATGCCTCCTTAAGTAACACCAGCTGCCTGCAATTAGTGCAGGTTCGAGTCCCACCAGGCTCAAGGTTGACTCAGCCTTCCATCCTTCCGAGGTAGGTAAATGAGGACCCAGATTGTTGGGGGCAATTAAGCTGACTTTGTAATAATGCCGCTTGGGGTGTGTGTGAAAGCCCTAGTAAGCAGGCCATATACATAGAATGAAGGCTACTGCTAAGCTTGTAAGCCGCCCTGAGTCTTCGGAGAAGGGCGGGATATAAATGGAATTAATATATATATATATATATATATATGTGGATCCTTGGTTTTTCGGGTTTTTCCCCCGCGTAGAATTAAAGGTGTAGGCGCAACGTTTCGATGGAATCCCATCCATCATCGAAACGTTGCGCCTACACCTTTAATCTACGCGGGGAAAAACCGAAAAACCAAGGATCCACATACAGGCACCCGCGAAAACCTCAGAAAACAAATATATATATATATATATATATATATATATATATATATATATATATATATATATATATATATATATATATATATTTATGCTCATGACTGTTGGTGATCTCTGAGCTTGGGGGTTTTCTTGCAGACATTTTATTACCCAGCTTGGTAACATTATCAGGGCTAGTAGGGTGTGGAGCTCACTCTTATTTTTATGTACTAGTGGATTGCCCTATCAGCGTTGGTGGGAGTCTTTTGGTCGTCCCCTGATTAGGCTGCTGTTTCCTGTTAGTTTATTTGTCTTGCTAGTTTCTTGATTGGAGCGTTGCTTGCTTGGCTGTTGGTCTAGCGTTAACCTTAACGTTAATCTCTGCCATACGGTTATTGAGCCGTGGTGGTGCAGTGGTGAGAATGCGGCATTGCAGGCCAACCCTGCCCACTGCCAGCAGTTCGATCCTCATCAGCTCAAGGTTGACTCAACCGTCCATCCTTCCAAGGTGGGTAAAATGAGGACCCCAGATTGTTGGGGGGGGCAAGATGCTGACTCTGTAGACCGCTTAGAGAGGGCTGCAAAGCACTAGGAAGTGGCATATCAATCAAGTGCTATTACTATCTAGTTTGGTAAAGCAATATCTGGAAGAAAACCACCAAGCTCAGAGAGCACCAAAAGGACCACACAGTTGTGGTGGTGCAGTGGTGAGAATGCAGCATTGCAGGCTAACTCTGCCCACTGCCAGCAGTTCAGTCCTAGCCGGCTCATGGTTGACTCAGCCCTTCCATTCTTCCGAGGTCAGAAAAACGAGGACCCAGATGGTTGGGGGCAATAGGCAGAGTCTGTAAACCACTTAAGAGGGTTGTAAAGCACTGTGAAGCGGTATATAAGTGCTATTGCTATGGACTGCTGGTGAGGGGAGGTGTTTTGAAGGCTGATTTTGCCCTCAAATCAGCTCCCAAATGACCACAATTATCTGATTTACCTTAATACTATCACATGCCTTAGGTTTTCTACTGCTGGGTTTGGTGACTCCACTTCTTGTAAAGTAGTTTTGAATTGTCATGATCTAACCATGTTAAAAAGGGACGTGGTGGCTCAGTGGGTTAGGCCACTGAGCTTGTCGATCAGAAGGTCGGCAGTTTGGCGGGTCGAATCCCGAGTGCCGTGTAGCAGAAGTGAGCGCCTGTTACTCGTCCCAGCTTCTGCCAACCTAGCAGTTCGAAAGCACGTAAAAATGCAAGTAGAAAAATAGGGACCACTCCGGTGGGAAGGTAACAGCGTTCCGTGCGCCTTTGGCATCTAGTCATGCCGGCCACATGACCACGGAGACGTCCTCGGACAAGCGCTGGCTCTTCGGCTTTGTAACGGAGATGAGCACCGGCCCCTAGAGTCGGAAACGACTAGCACGCATGTGCGGGGGAACCTTTACCTTTAACCATGTTAAATACATGGCTGTGTGATTTTACATCTCTCTCTCTCTCTCTCTCTCTCCCTCCCTCCCTCCCTCCCCCTCTCTCTCTATTTTTCTCTTTCTCTTTCTCTCTCTCTCTCTCTCTCTCTCTCTCTCTCTCTCCAGATCTCTTAGTACAGAGTGCATGATTTCTACATGTTTGTTTTGAATCCTCCCAAATCCTGAATTAATTGCAAGCTCATTCAAAGGGTTCTTTGAATGAGCTTGCAATATCTCCACCCCCCTCTTATTTTTTTTTCCTGGTCCTTGCCAATTTCTCCCTGTTTGAGACAGCAACCTCTGTTGATTTCTCGGGTTTTTTGTTTTTGTTTTTTTGCTGCTGTTGCCTATTTCTTTTTTTACCCTAATTATCCCCGCTATGAGTGAAATATCATTTTCTTTTCTCCGGCCCCGTTTCTTTTTCATTTCAGTAAGTGCCTGGCAATCAGAACCCCCTTCAGCTTTTACCAATAGGAAAATATGACCTTGAGGTGACTTTTTTCTTTTTCTCCCAGATCGCCTGGCCAAATCTCAAAATTAACTGGGCGAGGCCAGATGTTTAACAGAGATATATTTAGGACGGGATGATGAGATGTATGATTCTGTTCAGCTGTTTTTATTTGGATAAAATGATTAGACGGGTGAAAAACCATCATCTGGGAGATTATTCACGGAGGGTCCCCTAGGTTCAATATTTTATTTTATTTTCTTATTAGTGTCGACGCTGTCATCTTTTCATTTTCTTCAGATGACTTTTTCAATTCAAGTTTGGGTTGGTTACACACGTGCAACGAAACAGAGATCTTCAAAGCATTCGGGGCTGATGTGGAAAGTGGTGAGAATATTGTAAACACAATCCCCACACAAGCGCACCAAAAATGGCGGAGTCCCACACCCCTTGTTACTCCAGCCTATTCCCTATTCCCTTATTACATTTTGTTCTCCCCGAACCAAGGATCTTCCTGCTGAATAACACGCTGGCTTTTGACGGCCTTTCCCTTCATTTTCTAAGAATACCACTGAGCTTTGATCCAGGAGATAGCCTTGGACGTAATCCTTGGAATCCTTTGATCCTATAACATGGCGCCTCCCTGTTTTGACATTACCAGTTTAAATGCAAAAAGTCCAAAGTAGTAAGGAGTCTGATGGTAACTGTCTGTATGGCTTCAATCAAAGAGAACATACGTAGCTCAGGGTTGAACCGTCAGATCTTTGATGCTCTCTCAACTTGGTGGCTTTCTTGCAGGCGTTTCATTACCCAACTAGGGAGCATCATCAGTGCTAGAGGGTGTGTGGTTTGTGGAGAGGAGGAGGAAGAGGAGGAGGAGGGGAGGGGGAGGGGGAGGGGGAGGGCGACAGTTGTGATTTTCTTGATGTCCTCTAAGCTTAGTTGTTTTTTTTCCAGAGGTTTCATCACCCAACTATGTAACATCATCAATGCTAGAAGGGAGGGGAGTTTGTGGAGAGGAGGAGGAGGAGGAGGAGGAGGAGGAGGACTGTGAAGTCCTTGGTGCTCCCTCAGCTTGGTAGTTTTCTTCCAGATGTTTTATTACCCAACTTTGTAACATCATCAGTGCTAGGCACCGATGACGTTGCCTAGTTGGGTAGTGAAACATCTGCAAGAAAACCACCAAGCTCGGAGAGCATGAAGGACTCCACAGTCTTCCTCCTCCTCCTCCTCCTCCTCCTCCTCCTTCTCCTCTTCCTCCTTCTCCATCATTCCTCACTCCCTTCTAGCACTGATGATGTTGCCTAGTTGGGTAGTGAAACATCTGCAAGAAAACCACCAAGCTCAGAGAGCACCAAGGACCCCCCCACATGCGTGCTTTCTTTGGGTCACTCTCTTTCTGCTTTCTCAGGGAAGTAACCATGTTTTTATGAGACCATTATTAGTTTCAGAATCCTGGTCAGCTGCTTTCCCCCCCCCCTCTCCATGGCTCCCTCCATGGCTCCCTTCATAAATGGGAGGGCTTCATTTCTGACGAGGGAGAATTGTCATCTAATTGCCATCTATTGAGACAAAAGGCTGTGGTCACCAGGTGACGTTGGCGGTAGGTAACACAACACAACACAACACAAGAAAGAAGATCTTACAGTTTTACCAATCCCAGATTCCTCTCATCATGAGGAACGTCCGTTGCAACCTTTGTCGTTGCTTTGCTGTAAAATCTGATTAATTCAAACTGAGATTTTTCTTTTTTTTTCTTTTTTGGGTCTGGTAAGCTCAAGTTCCTTGGAGATCTATCTATCTATCTATCTATCTATCTATCTATCTATCTATCTATCTATCTATCTACATTATCTCTCTCTCTCTCTCTCTCTCTCTCTACATTATCTCTCTATCTCTCTATCTATCTATCTATCTATCTATCTATCTATCTACATTATCTCTATCTATCTATCTATCTATCTATCTATCTATCTATCTATCTATCTATCTGTCTCTCTGTCTATCTATATCTGTCTATCTATCTATATCTATCTATATCTATCGATCTATCTCGATCTATCTATCTATATCGATCTATCTGTCTATCTATCTGTCTATCTATCAATCTATCTATCTATCTATCTATCTATCTATCTATCTGTCTATCTTTCGATCTGTCTATCTATCTATCTGTCTATCTATCTATCTGTCTATCTATCTATCTTTCTATCTATCTTTCTATCTATCTATCTATCTATCTATCTATCTATCTATCTATCTATCTGTCTATCTTTCTATCTGTCTATCTATCTTTCTATCTATCTATCTTTCAATCTGTCTATCTATCTATCTTTCTATCTATCTATCTGTCTATCTATCTATCTTTCTATCTATCTATCTGTCTGTCTGTCTGTCTGTCTATCTATCTATCTATCTATCTATCTATCTATCTATCTATCTATCTATCTATCTATCTATCTATCTATCTATCTATCTATCTATCTTTAGTTCCCTGTTTTACTTGGCAAACAAAGCCAGCTGTCAAAAGATGGCGGCTGAGTTCTCATTCTCTCTCTCTCTCTCTCTCTCTCTCTCTCTCTCTCTCTCTCTCTCTCTCTCTCTCTCTCTCTCTCTCTCAAACTTCATCTTCCTCACAAGAGAAATTTCAAATTCTGCTCTCTTCGCCTTGAGGCCTCCATGTTGAACACTTTCCCCCAGTTTTATCTCGCTTTTTCTCCTTTCCTCCTCCTTTTCACTCATTGTCTGGCTTTGAAATTGCATCCTCGGCCTGGAAGCAAATTTTGCTCCTGGGAAAAAAAAAAGAGTCAGGCTGGAAGAGTGAACTGAAGGGAGGCCGAAAACATCGCAAAGCTACTCTGACGCTATATACCTATAGGACCTCAGAGCCCTGCCAGAGGTGTGTGTGTGTGGGGAGGGGGTGTGTCCAGAAGACACCTAGGAATATCAGCAAAATACAGCAAGGTTTCCCCGACAGCGAGTAGTAGTAAATAGATTTATTTATTTTTCTCCCCAGAATTGGTTGCTTGATGGCTCATCCCACAGCCCTCCTTGAGACTTTATGGTTGCAAAGCATCAGCAGAGCCTTGTAGATTCGGCTGCTCAATAAAATGTCTCTGTGTCAGGTTAGATTTGGAGAGAGGATTGGAGCATGTGAGAATGGAAGGAGGGCAGGGGGAATGGCAGGGGACCTTAAAATTAGGAATCCTTCAATAGAACACTTGCTGCTACTAATGGCGATTTTTGAGAGCAGGTAATACTCTTGTCGAGTTTGGAAATAAACTGCTGTCTGATGTTGTCTGTTGCCAAGAGAAAATATAAGGGAGAATTGCGATGATTCCTTCCTTCCTTCCTTCCTTCCTTCCTTCCTTCCTTCCTTCCTTCCTTCCTTCCTTCCTTCCTTCCTTCCTTCCTTCCTTCTTTCTTTCTTTCTTTCTTTCTTTCTTTCTTTCTTTCTTTCCTCCCTCCTTCCCTCCCTCCCTCGTTTCTCTCCTCCTCCTCCTCCTCTCCACAAACTCCACTCCCTTCTAGCATTGAAGATGCTACCTATTTCCTTCCTTCCTTCCTTCCTTCCTTCCTTCCTTCCTTCCTTCCTTCCTTCCTCCCTCCCTCCCTCCCTTCCTTCCTCCCTCATTTCTCTCCTCCTTCTCCTCCTCTCCACAAACTCCACTCCCTTCTAGCATTGAAGATGCTACCTATTTCCTTCCTTCCTTCCTTCCTTCCTTCCTTCCTTCCTTCCTCCCTCCCTCCCTCCCTCCCTCCCTTCTTTCTTTCTTTCTTTCTTTCTTTCTTCCTTTCTTTCTTTCTTTCTTTCTTCCTCCCTCCTTCCCTCCCTCCCTCGTTTCTCTCCTCCTCCTCCTCCTCTCCACAAACTCCACTCCCTTCTAGCATTGAAGATGCTACCTATTTCCTTCCTTCCTTCCTTCCTTCCTTCCTTCCTTCCTTCCTTCCTCCCTCCCTCCCTCCCTCCCTCCCTTCCTTCCTCCTCATTTCTCTCCTCCTTCTCCT
Organism: Vipera ursinii; assembly: GCF_947247035.1. Lineage (NCBI taxonomy): Eukaryota > Metazoa > Chordata > Lepidosauria > Squamata > Viperidae > Vipera > Vipera ursinii. The sequence goes on along the minus strand of NW_028148138.1, from coordinate 43,989 downwards.
CCTCTCCACAAACTCCACTCCCTTCTAGCATTGAAGATGCTACCTATTTCCTTCCTTCCTTCCTTCCTTCCTTCCTTCCTTCCTTCCTTCCTCCCTTCCTTCCTTCCTTCCTTCCTTCCTTCCTTCCTTCCTCCCTCCCTTCCTTCCTCCCTCCCTCATTTCTCTCCTCCTCCTCCTCCTCCTCCTCTCCACAAACTCCACTCCCTTCTAGCATTGAAGATGCTACCTATTTCCTTCCTTCCTTCCTCCCTTCCTTCCTTCCTTCCTTCCTTCCTTCCTTCCTTCCTCCCTCCCTTCCTTCCTCCCTCCCTCATTTCTCTCCTCCTCCTCCTCCTCCTCCTCTCCACAAACTCCACTCCCTTCTAGCATTGAAGATCCTTCCTTCCTTCCTTCCTTCCTTCCTTCCTTCCTTCCTTCCTTCCTTCCTTCCTTCCTTCCTTCTCCCCTCCCTCATCATTTTCTTCTTCTTCCTCCTCCTGTCCAAACTAACCTGGACCTGTTTTGTCCTTGAAACTATTTGAGTTTCAACATTTTGGAATACTAGCCTTCATTGTTGTTGTTGTTTTTAACTCAGCATGAGATGTGTGAGCCTTCCCATTATTATTTAACATTATGTGCCTACTAGGACATTATAAGCTGTTTCAACACATAATGGTTTTTTCCCCCCATTATATGCAAGAACAGCTAACATTACACTGTTTTTGCAGTGTAATGTTGCATCTGCCTGTGTCATACAAATGATTTTGGGCTGTTACCTTCTTTTCCTCAAAGCGAAAGATATTTCAGGCAGAAGTTCTCCATTTCTTCTTCTGCCTCTGTTATAGTTTAGGATTAAGAATTCTTTGAAATGGAGGCTTTCTTTGAGAGTGGCTCCAGAGTATTGCTCAATCTGGCCCCTATTTCTTCTGGCTTAGCCTCACATCCAAATCTCATTTCTTAAGAGATGCTGTTGATTCAGACAATAGACTTCTGGAGGACAGAGAGAGAGAAGTGTAGAGCATTCTCCAGCCAGAATAACAAGAGGTGGAAGGGACCTTGGAGGTCTTCTAGTCCAACCCCCTACTCAAGCAGGAAACCCTGTACCGTTTCGGACAAATGGCTGTCCAGTCTCTTCTTAAAAACTTCCAGTGTTGGAGCACCCAGAACCTCTGGAGGCAACTTCTGTTCCACTGGTTAATTATTCTAAGGGAAATTCTCCTTATTTCAAGGTCGCTTCGCTCCTTGATTAGTTTCCATCCATCCTTCTTCTCCTGTCTTCAGGCGAATAGGTTGACCCCCTCCACCTCTCAAATGCTGGAATACCTCTATCATATCACCCCTATTTTCCCCCCCATTAAACTAGACATACCCAATTCCCACAACCATTCTTCATATGTTTTAGCCTCCAGTCCCCTAATCATCTTTGCTGCTTTGTTGCCAACCGTTATGCCCCTCGTTCTCAAACTGGGAAGGAAAAAGTGTCTCTTAAACAATTACCATCCTTGAAGTGGGATCCCTATGACTCTATGAAGATTATCCTGGTTTAGCTATATTATCCTGTCCGATGCTATGAAATAATTCCGGAGAAATAACATTTCTGTAGGATCGCTATCCAGGGTTCTGAAACCAAAGCCCTATTACTTAGAGAGGTGATCCCCGCCATTTGCGACTGGGGGCATTTGTAGAATTGAACTGTTGAAAATCTCACCCTTTAGGTGACAATCTATTCTGGTCTACCTGTTGAGTGGAGTTTGTGTACCTCTTGAGTGGGCATTGATACATCCTTCCTTCAAAGTCATGGTTCCGACAGATGAAACTCTTCAAAGGAACTTTGAGGCATTGTTTACCTTAAAGAATCTTTTATTCGGGAGAAAAAAAAGCACTACATAGTACATTTTATACTATTTTTATATTGTATTTTATGTTGCCCTGTAAACCGCCCTGAGTCCTTCGGGAATAGGGCGGTATAAAAATTTAATTAATTAATTAAATAAATAGTCAAAACCAAAAACTAGATTCTCCTCCCCTGAATACTAAGTAACAAAGCACAATTCCCTCCTCCAATCAACAGCCATAAATCACATTCTCCAATTAGCTTGACACACTGGCTTTCTCCCCTGCTCTCCAGCCCACCAAAACTCTTATCAACTCTGGGCCCAATGACCTTGGGTTCCCACGGCTGAGTTATTATTGTTATGACTAGCTGGACTCTCATCCACATTCCCCCTCCCAGCATCAACTAAAATCAATAGAGGAAAATGGCTGCATTTCCATCTGTTGTCAAAGGAAGAACATCCGATGTTAGAAGCGTCGACATCAGAGTAATAACATCAACCCAATTGCAGTACAATTATTACTAGAACATACTTATTTAGAAAGTCTTCCGGTATTGACACATTTAATTTATTGAGCCCTCTGGGACCCATATAGTTGTGAAGCAACTGTATGTCTTTTGCAAAAATTAACGAAGAAGGAATAAATTCCGCACCTTTGTTGTAACCAGTTTCCAGATCACTGTTATCTACTTCCTTCTAATGTCCAAAAATTCACATTTATTTTACTAATAGCTTTCTTTCTTTTGCTTGTTTCTCCAGGCAAATATCTCTAAGCTTTCTAGTATAGCCTCCCAGCTATGCTTTCCTTGCATTTTCGCAAAATTCACCTTTGTCTGGGTTTGCTCCAGCTGCTCCTCTTAAAACCCTCTGCCTTCCCAAATGAGGCTTCTCAAGATGGCCCACGGAGTCATTAAGGCCATAAAAATAATATAACTCCAGCAGCGCAGGAACAACACGTAACGTGCATGCTGGGTAGAACATAACCGTTGCGAAGCTGTTGCGGCAAGCCTAGCTTCAAAGCCGCCCCCCCCCTCCGCCCCCAGCGCTCTCCGGAGAGCTTGGATTTTTATGAAGTGAATTTTTTTAGGCTCAGCAGCAAGTCATAACATTTTGCAAACAGAGCGTATAAACTCCTCCTCACCCTGTCGGGGGGCTCGGGGCGAGAGTTTTCCCCCAGCCACCTCTTGAGCTGTTGAACAGATGTGTTATTTATATATATATATATATATATATATATATAAATCTCTTGGTGGGCAAAGTTCCCCTGAGCCTTGAACATCTGTGATGGGGTGGGGTGGTTACTTATCTGCACTGCTGTATACCAGCTGCATTGCTATATATGCACCTAGGCTGAAGCACTAAGGCGGTATGTGTTCCCTCTTGATAAGGCCGCATGGATCGTGTAACTGTAAGGTGGATGGGCTTGGCTACTATTAGACAAGGTCCCTCTGAGCCAGAAGATCAATTGAGAGAGGTACCGCATTATGGTTGAAAGGAATCAAGACCGCGTCTCTTTCTACCCCCATGTAAAAATAAAGCAGGTCATCCCAAGAGAACTTCTAAAGCAGGGGTCCTCAAACGTGGCCACTTTAAGACTTGTGGACTTCAACTCCCACAATTCCCCAGCCAGACATGCTGGCTGGGGAATTCTGGGAGTTGAAGTCCACAAGTCTTAAAAAGTGGCCAGGTTTGAGGACCCCTGTTCTAAAGTATCTGGAGATTGGGGCGGGGGAAAGTCCAGAAATAATGAATGAAGAGAAGGGTGAGGGGGGTGACATGAGAGCAGTGTCCCAATATCTCAGGGGCTGCCCCAAAGAAGAGGGAGTCAAGCTATTCTCCAAAGCGCCCGAAGGCAGGACAAGAAGCAACGGATGGAAACTAGTCAAGGAGAGAAGCAACCTGGAACTAAGGAGAAACTTCCTGACAGTCAGAACAATTAACCAGTGGAACAACCTGACTCCAGAAGCGGTGGATGCTCCAACACTGGAGGGTTTTAAGAAGAGACTGGCCAGCCATTTGTCTCAAATTCTATAGGGATTCCTGCCTGAGCAGGGGGTTGGACTAGATGACCTCCAAGGTCCCTTCCAACTTATTATTATTATTATTATTATTATTATTATTATTATTTATTATTATTATTATTATTATTATTATTATTATTATTATTATTATTATTATTATTATTATTATTATTATTATTATTATATTCATTTCCCCCCACCAGTAGAGGTGTGACAGATTTTAACATGTAGGGAAGGGAGGAAGGAGAAGGAGGGGAAAGGAAGTAGGGAGGGAGGGAGGGAGGGAGGGAAGAAAAGGAAAGCCTTTTTTATTTTTAAACTGTGGAACACTCTTTGAGATTTTTAAAGGGAAATGTTAAACATTTTAAACTAAAAATGCTGCCTGGATTTAGAAGGCTGGCTAAAATCGGGCCCAGGAAGACACGTAACCATAGCAGCCAGCGTATACACATGATAGCTATTTATTAATTGTTAATCCGATTGATATCCCCCTCCTCATATTTTTTTTTCCTAGAGAGAGGATTGCACAGCAAGTGCGGCGGATTTATTAAGCTTAGGCAGATTCAGTTCCAGGTTAAATCTTTGAAGATTAATCGCTTCCTCGCCGCCTCGCCCTGACAAAGCTCAGTTTCCACAGGTGCGGCCTTCTGGAATTTTCCATCGTGGCCATGACGATGGGGGACTTCTGGGAGGTGGAGCCCCTACACCTGGAAGCTGAGCATGCTGGGAAATGCTGCTCTAAAACAGAGAGAGGCGCGTTAAAAATCCTCGACTGACCATCTTTCATTCGGTGAAGGTTCAAAATTGCAACAGCACGGAAAAAAAATAGGGACTTACAACTGTTTTTCACACCTAATGACCGTTGCAGCATCCCCTTAGTCAGGTGATCAAAATTCAGATGCTTGGCAACCGACTCACATTTATGATGGTTTGCAGCATCCCGTGTGTGTGTGTGTGTGTGTGTGTGTGTGTGTGTGTGTGACACAATCCCCTTTTGCATCCTTCAGACATTCAAAAAAAATTACACATACACCCACACCCCTCCCCACACACACATATATGGAATGCAACATCTGGATACTAAATATTCATTACCTCCAAGTACATCAAATTGCATTAGACTTTTCATCACTCCTAAGGCTTACAATGGGATTAATGCATCAAAGAGCTGGGATAAAAAGATACAAATCAGACATGAATCAGAGAGGAGAGATAGCTATGTCCTTGTGTCTCCGCATTAGAGCACTGTTTTCAGAGCGAGGTTGACTTAAAATTATTTGTAAGCTTTGTAAACACCCAGCTTTGCCTGACTTTGCGCTACCTGTTCCTCCCCTCTCTAGCTTCTTCTTCTTCTTCTTCTTCTTCTTCTTCTTCTTCTTCTTCTTCTTCTTCTTCTTCTTCTTCTTCTTCTTCTTCTTCTTCTTCTTCTTCTTCTTCTTCTTCTTCTTCTTCTTCTTCTTGAATGTGTTACTCCTGCAGGAGACGCTTCGTATTCAATTAAGTTTACAGCGGAATCCTTAAGAGCGTTGCTGGTTTTCCGTGCATCAACTCTTAAAATTCCTTGAGATTACTAGCTTGGCAGCCTTTTCCTAAAAATCTTCATGCAATGCAGTCATACGAAGCACGGAGGCTCCGTCCGACTTTTAGGTACACCTGCGTCAAAGGATCACGTTCTCCCATTTGCTGGTTGCTCAGGAACGAGCCCAAAATGCTGGTTAGTCTTAAGCAGACAGAGGTCAAACTCTAGAAGAAAACCACTCTCCAGCCAATATATTGACAGGGCAAGTCATTGTATATAAACAGTGAGAGAACCCTACCCCTTTCTTGCACTGATGATGTTACCTAGTTGGTTAATGAAACGTCTGCAAGAGAACCACCAAGTTCAGAGAATACCAAGGATCCCACAACCCTCCTCCTCTATTCTTCTTCCATCATCATCATCCTCTTCCTCCTCCTCCTCTTCTTCCTTTCCACAAACCCTATTCCCCTCTAGCACTGATGATGTTCCCTAGCTGGGTAGTGAAACGTCTGCAAGAGAACCACCAAGCTCAGAGAGCACCAAGGACTCCACAGTAATTGTCCTACCTTCCTCCTCCTCCTCCTCCTCATCTCCCCCCAACTCCATTCCAATCTAGCACTGATGATGTTATCTAGTTGGGTAATGAAATGTCTGCAAGAAAGTAACCAAGCTCAGAGAGCGCCAAGGACCCCACAGTTCTCCTCCTCCTCCTCCTCCTCCTCCTCCTCCACAAACCCGACTCCCTTCTAGCACTGATGATGTTCCCTAGTTGGGTAGTGAAACGTCTGCAAGAAAACTACCCAGTTCAGAGAGCACCAAGGACCCCAGAGTCCTCCTCCTCCTCCACAAACTCCACTCCCTTCTAGCACTGATGATGTAACATCATCAGTTGGGTAATGAAATGCCTGCACGAAACAACCGAACATGGAGAGCATCCAGGACTCCATAGTTCTCCTCCTTCTCTTCCTTCTTTCCCTTCCTCCCTCCTCCTCCTCCTCCTCCTCCTCCTCCCCTCCACAAAGCCCCCTCCTCTCTAGAACTGACGATGTTACCTAGTCAGGTCCCGAAAGGTCTGCAAGAAAACCACCCAGCTCCGAAAGAGCAGCAAGGACCCCCCGAGGTCAAACGGCAGACCGGGCGTGGACAAAGCCAAGAGGAGGGTGAGGACAAGAGGAGGAGGGGAAATATTCCAAACAGTTTGTGGTAGGCCATCTCACTGCCGCTGTCTCGTGTTGGCCGAACCGATTGGATCAAAGAGTCTTCCAACATGGCCCTTTGAGGGAGGACTCGTGGACTTCAACTCCCACAATTCCTCATCCAGGCACGCTGACTGAGGAATTCTGGGAGTTGAAGTCCACAAGTCATAAAAGGGGCAAGTTTGAAGACCCCACCCCCCCTGGATTAGATCAGATAGAAAGTGGAATTAGAATGAAGAATCTCTCTTCCAGGATTCTAAGCCTGTGCTTCCCTAATTGATGCATTTGTTGGCTCCAAATGGCACGGAAATGAATCCAGACCTTAAAAGCGAATGTGTGTATAGCTTACCCACCGTGGTCCATTTCTGTTCTTCCACCTTTGTCAAATAGTCCCCCAGGGATACTTTTCCCCCCCTCTCCCCTTCTTGAAAAACAACATATTTCAGCCTTTGCCGACCTTTCATGCTGAAACACATACAACCCATTCTTGACAGCTGTGAGACTGGGACTCTGGTTTTGACTAATGCAGTGCAACAAAATAAAAAATAAAAAGTGGGGGGGGGGGTGTCTTTCGCCTTCCCACAGATATTCTGCTTTTGTTTTGCATTTTTTATTTTTTTTTGGAGAGGGGCCTTTCATTCCTGACGTAAGATGTGGTGTTCTTTTTAATTCAACGCCTTTCAAGATTCCTCCCCCCCCGTCGTTCTGTCTAAGATACACAAATGGATGGAAGGAAGACAGGGAGGCGTGAAACTTGATATAGAGGGATTGTGTGGTCCATGATCAGTCATCTCATAACCCCTTAAATGAAAATTCAGGTGTTTTGTAGCTCAACCATAAGAATAGCAGAATAACGAAAGTTGGAAGGGACCTTGGAGGTCTTCTAGTCCAACCCCCTGTTCAGGCAGGAAAACCTATTGCCATTTCAGACAAATGATTGTCCAATCTCTTCTTAAAAACTTCCAGCGTTTGAGCATTTACAAATTCTGGAGGCAAGTTGTTCCACTGGTTAATTTTCCGACTGTCAGGAAATTTCTCCTTAGATTGAGATTGATTCTCTCCTTGATTACTTTCCATCCGTTGCTTCTTGTTCTGCCTTCAGGTGCTTTGGAGAATAGCTTGACTCCCTCTTCTTTGGGGCCGCCCCTGAGATATTGGAAGACTGCTATCAGGTCAGCCCCTCGTCCTTCTTTTTGTTAAACTAGACAAACCCAATTCCAGCAATGGCTCTTCATATGTTTTAGCCTCCAGTCCCCTAATAATCCTTGTTGCTTTTCTCTGTACCCTTTCTAGAGTCTCAACATCTTTTTTACATCATGGCAACCCGAACTGGATGCCATATTCTAAGTGTGGTCTTACCAAGGCGTTATAAAGCGGTGCTAACTCTTCGCGTGATCTTGATTCTGTCCCAAGTTTTTGGAAGAAAAAAAAAAAAGAGAGAGGAGGGGGGTTCAAAATAAGAAACAAATGTATTTCTGAAAGAAGTTCTACGGCACAGCTCTGCCTTTTAATGTTTGAATTTCTCCCCAGATTTTCCGCTAGGGCGGCTGTTGTTTTGTTTAATAGTCCCCGGTCAATGGAAGCCTCTGCAGATGAATAAAAAAAATGGGACTGTGGGGTTTGGAAAATTGAAAATCAAAAGTGCCCTGTAAATAATTGTTTGAAAGCTTCTAGCAACCCTGCTGAAACATCGGTATGATAAATAAAAGTAATGTACTTGAGGCTGAATTACAATCTAAACAAGTCAGGAGAATGTCATGGAAGCGGATCATGATTGGGTAGCCTGCGTGGAGCAGGAAATCAATAAGTCTTTGCTCAAGCCAAAGCAACGAGGCAATGAAAAGGCATTGAAGGTGACTTTGGGGTTAGGTGTCAATATTTAGGGGTGATAAACCAGATTTTTTTTTAAAAAAATGGAGATAGCGCCTCCATCATATCTGTTGATCATGTGGATGTTCTAGAAGCCAACATGAGCTCCATTTTACTTTGATGGAAAGATGGATTAGAATAATACTGTAGGTTGGGAAATCTTTCAGTTGTTGGGATTGTTAATTTCTTTTTTTTTTGAGGCTAAATAAAATAAAACTGTAACAAGCAACACATTTCCATCAGTTCTGAGGAGGGAAACTTCTTTCTTCCAGGAGAAAACTTTCCATATGTACTCCACAAGTTCTGAAGGAGACCCCAAGACTTATATGAAGCCTAGGGGTTCGTGGAGCTGGGCGGAGGAGGCCACTTTGAGACAAAACATCCTGGATTGGGCAGTCCAAAAGAAAAAAAAAAGATTGGTGCTCTCCGCTTTGGAACTTTTCAGTTTTTCAATAGTATTTCAATTTTATTTTTTTTAATTACAGTCCTGACCAAAATAGCAACAAAAACACATTAAAATAATGAGAATTCAATTCAATTTTCTTTGCTTTCTCTCTCTCTCTCTCTCTCTCTCTCTCTCTCTCTCTCTCTCTCTCTCTCTCTCTCTCTCTCTCTCTCTTTCTCTCTCTCTCTCTCTCTCTCTTTTTTTTCTTTCTCTCTCTTTTCCTGTTCCTCTCTTCCCCTAACCCATGATTTCTGGAGGGAAGCCATTCCGCTGGTTAATTGTCCTCATTGTTAAGACGTTTCTCCTTAATTCCAGGTTGCTTCTCTCCTTGATTAGTTTCCATCCATTTTTTTTCTCGTCCTGCCCTCTGGTGCTTTGGAAAATAGGCTGACCTCCGTGTTCTTTGTGGCAGCCACTCAAATGTTGGATATGTCCCCCCCCGGTCCTTCTTTTCTCTAGACTGGCCATACCCAACTCCTGCACCGTTCTTCATACATTTTTGTCTCCAGGCCTTTTATCATCTTAGTTGCTCTTCTCTGCACTTTTTCCAAAGTCTCAACATCTTTTTTTTTAATGTGACCAAAACTGGATGTGGCATTCCAGCTGTGGCCTTATTAAGGCTTGATATGTGGTACTGTTACCTTCCCACTGTAGTGGTCCCTATTTTTCTACTTGCATTTTTTACGTGCTTTCGAACTGCTAGGTTGGCAGAAGCTAGGACGAGTAACCGGCGCTCACTCTGTTATGCGGCACTCGGATATATTCGACCCGCCAAACTGCCGATCTTCTGATCGACAAGCTCAGTGTCTAGTCATGCCGGCCACATGACCACGGAGACGTCCTTGGACAAGCGCTGGCTCTTCGGCTTTGAAACGGAGATGAGCACCGGCCCCTAGAGCCGGAAACGACTAGCACGCATGTGCGTGGGAACCTTTACTTTTACCTATGTGGTACTAATGTTTGATGTGATTTTGATTCATTGCCTCTGTTTATACAACCAAGGATTGTATTAGCTTTTTTGGTTGCTGCTGCACATGGCTGGCTCTTGCCCTTTTCCAAGAAGAACCAACAAAGAAGCAGAAAACTCTTTGAAATGCCTTCTGTTAGGAAGACTCAAGCTCTATTCAACTGGCTTGAGGTCTTGAACAAACCTTGCAGCATGTTAACACAAAGTCCTTGAAGAGGTATTATTAGTCTGTTGCCTCCTTTCCTTGTAAATATGGTAAATATAATCCTGGCCTGGTATTAGTCTGTTGCCTCCTTTCCTTGTAAATATGGTAAATATATTCCTGGCCTGGTATTAGTCTGTTGCCTCCTTTCCTTGTAAATATGGTAAATATAATCCTGGCCTGGTATTAGTCTGTTGCCTCCTTTTCTTGTAAATATGGTAAATATAATCCTGGCCTGGTATTAGTCTGTTGCCTCCTTTTCTTGTAAATATGGTAAATATAATCCTGGCCTGGTATTAGTCTGTTGCCTCCTTTCCTTGTAAATATGGTAAATATAATCCTGGCCTGGTATTAGTCTGTTGCCTCCTTTCCTTGTAATTATGGTAAATACAGTATAATCCTGGCCTGGTATTAGTCTGTTGCCTCCTTTCCTTGTAAATCCTGGCCTGGTATTAGTCTGTTGCCTCCTTTCCTTGTAAATATGGTAAATATAATCCTGGCCTGGTATTAGTCTGTTGCCTCCTTTCCTTGTAAATATTGTTAAGTATAATTCTGGCCTGTTTGAAGATTGTAACATGCCATTTTCTTACTAACACAAATGAAGGGTAATTGGTTCACCGTTTGCCAACATAAACATTTGGAAGCGAAGGACAGGGAAAAAAACTTATTTTTTTTTGCCAACTGCCCAACTCAATAGTATTTTTCAGAGGAACAGCAGTTGGCTAAATTTTCTTTTGGAAAGCTCCTCTTTGGAAACAAACTAAGGGATGGTCGTAGTTTTAAGTATTCTCAGATCATCTCTGACAGTTCCTGAACACATCCTAACGAGGTAAATCAAACAGATCTTAATTAGGTTTACTTTGCATACCTTCCTTGTACAAAAAATGAGATAACAGAATTTATACCTGACCTCCCCCCCTTTCCCCCCCCCAGGCTTTATAATATAGGGAAATTCCTGTGTTTTTTTTAAAGAAGGCTCTAGAAAGGGTGATGCATGTCCAATTAATCTTTTTTCTTTCTTTTTAACATTCAGAGCAAGCAAAGAAAATAAAAAAGGTTCCGATGAACGCAGGAACAATACAGTTGGCAGAGATCAAATAAAAATCTTGCTTGTTCGCTCACTCGTGGCACAAACTACCCAAAATTCACTTATTACATCGTAATAAGCTTTGATTTATTTAACAGACAATCGGCTGGCTTCCGCACAGTAGGCAAAGCATAAATCGTAATTTACAAACCAGGATGGCTGTACGCGCAGCGTACTCTGAAAGCCAAGCCCCGTAAAATGATTGTGGTTTAATGCCGTCGGCGAATTCAGTCTCTTAACCTAACATTGCTGGTTCAGAAGCCCAAGTCAGAAAGCTGACTCCAAGATTCCTGCCTTTGTTTGGACGTGGGAAACCAAGAGATGGGCCAGGCAAAAAACGGAGCTTTCCTTTCTTATCGGGATTTGATT
>NW_028148138.1:0-30000 GCF_947247035.1 Vipera ursinii | reverse complement strand
TTCGGTCTGGTTAATCTCCAAGTTGTCTATAAGTCAGGCAGGATTATATCGTTAATGTAATTAATGTAGGATTGGGAACAACTCATTAAGTTTCACCAGCTTATCAGAAATCAATGGAGGTAGAGAAACATCCAAGGAAGAAGGATTTGCTTTGTTTTAAAATGGTGTTCCTTCCTTCTGCTCCATTGAGTCGTGCGTGGACCTCCGATGGATTTTCATTCAGTAGAGTTTAAAGAAGTAATTGTCCCTTTTGTTTAGGTATCAAAAAGGATCCTCTGGCTAAGGAGAAGCAAAACCCTCTGATCTTGTAGAAGCAAAGTGGGGGGTGGGCGTTAAAGTTCGGGTCATTGAATTGGGAATGTTTTTTTCATTATTTGGGTTTTAAAATTTTCTCACTTTATTGCTTTATTGTATTCTTACTTTATTGCTCTGTACACCGCCCTGAGTCCTCCGGGAGAAGGGCGGTATATAAAACAAACAAACAAACAAACAAATAAATAAATAAATAAATTATTCCCCAAACTGGCCAGCGAGAATCACAATTAGCAAAGAAGAGAACTTCCCATTTCACCTTCACGTTTGTTTGTTTTTGTCTTCTGCCTATCTAAGCCTTTGCTGCTGTATTGGAGATGCGACAGTGTTAATAAGGCCAGTGATTGAATTGATTATAATTGGTTAGCATTTTTTTCCCTTCAGAACCGAAGAAGCTTCTTGGACGAGAAGCGAAACGTCTTCAAGGGAAAGGCAAAGAAAGTCCAGTTGCCTCTTGAAAAAGCACCTTTGGGACAACCCAACCGTGACCTGGTTAAAATAGAGGAGGTCCTTCCTCCAAGGGTAAGGGACCATGTAGAGCAGGGGTCTTCAATCTTGGCCCTTTGATGACTTGTGGACTTCAACTCCCAGAATTCCTCAGCCAGCGTGCCTGGCTGAGGAATTCTAGGAGCTGAAGCCCACAAGTCATCGAAGGACCAAGTTTGAAGACGCCTGATGGAGAGGAAAAATATGGAAGAGATAAGAAAGGAATGGCAAGCTTAAAATACAATTACAGATCAGAGTGGTGAAAAATGGCAGCAAGGTGAACGCTTTTAGCAATATATCAATACTAAGTTCCATTTTTCCTTCTGGCAGAGATGTCCGGAACGGTGTCGGATCTTTCTCTGGTGCATTGGAAACAGCAGTGGTTGGAAAACGGCACCCTCTACTTCCATGTCTCCATGAGCAGCGCTGAACAACTTTCCCGGGCCACGCCACCAAGCCTGCAAGAACCTTCGGAGATTGTGGATGAACAGATGCACATTCTACATGTGTCTGTCATGGTGAGTGGCTTCTTCTACATTCATCTATGGAGACTCTCTGTCGCTTACAACGGGCACTACAAAAAATACCACCCCGTAGAACAACACACACTCTGTTCGAGAGAAGTTCCCTGAAGGTGGGCTCCAGGAGAGGTCCCAAAGATGGTCCCAGTGACCGAACCAGATTGGATCCGGCGACATTATCCTGGGACACGTATATTCGCCTTCATTCGTGAGATTGCCACTCATCCAGGTCCCAAAGGTGCTTTTCAAAAGGCAAGTGGACTTCCTTTGTTTTTCCTTGAAGGCATATTGCTTCTCCTCCAGTTCTGAAGAAGCTTCTTGGATGAGAAGCAAAAGATTTTCAAGGAAAAGAAAAGAAAAGAAAAAAAATCCAAGCATATCCCGTTGCCTTTTGGAAATAACTTTTGGCTGATTCTTCTTCCCACCCAGGATGGTAAATGGGTAACAAAGAACAGTCCGCCATTTGTATTTGCAAACTCTACAGACTTTCCTGGTTAGTTGTCTGGGTACAACTAGGATTGGAGGTCTTGTTGATTAAGAAGGGCTTTGTGATTGATGAAGGTTTTTTTATGGCCTGCCTTGATTCTAGAATTCACAACTGCACATTGCGGTGATCTGTTCTTCAGTACAGGAAGTGGCCCAGATGGATTACATTTGTGATGTGTTTGATTTTAAAAGCCAGAGAACACAACTGGTAGAATTTTGATGTCTGGGCTAAGGGGTTCGTTTAACTTCGATAAGTTTTGAAAGGCTGAAATGTGTGAGTGAGCTGTCTTTCATTGTAGAACTGTCTCTCTAGTTATTTATACCTTTCTGAATTTCCGCTCGATCCCAAGGGAGACCTCAGGATGGACTTCTTAAGGTAGGGAAGATATAGAATGGAATGGAATGGAATAGAATAGAATAGAATAGAATAGAATAGAATAGAATAGAATAGAATAGAATAGAATAGAATAGAATAGAATAGAATAGAATAGAATAGAATAATGAAAGAGAATAGAATGGAATGGAATGGAATAGAATAGAATAGAATAGAATAGAATAGAATAGAATAGAATAGAATAGAATAGAATAGAATAGAATAGAATAGAATAGAATAGAATAGAAGCTGGAAGGGACCTTGGAAGTTTTCTAGTCCAGCCCCCTGCTCAAGCAGGAGACTCTATACCATTTCAGACAAGTGACTGTCCAGTCTCTTCTTAAAAATCTCCAGTGATGAAGCGCCCAGGATTTCTGGTGGCAAGCTGTTCCACTGGTTGATTGTTCTCACTGTTAGGAAGTTTCTCCTTAATTCCAGGTTGCTTCTTTCTTTGATCAGCTTCCAACCATTGTTTCTCATCCTTCCCTCTGGTGCTTTGGTGAATAAAGTGACCCCCCCTCTTCTTCTTTGTGGCAGCCCCTCAAATACTGGAACACTGCTATCCTGTCTCCCCTGTTTCTTCTTTTCTCTAGACTGGCCAAACCCAAGTCCCGCAGCCGTTCTTCGTATGTTTTAGTCTCCAGGCCTCTGATCATCTTAGTAGTTGCTCTTCTCTGAATTTTTTTTTTCCCAAACTCTCGACATCTTTTTTGTGATACAAAAGCCCGTTTTGCGGGGCAGCACAAAGCTATGGAAAAATGAAGACTTAATTTGGCACGATTAAAAAGAAGGACTTGTTTCAACAAGAGCATCAATTTGCTTCTCTTTGAAGGTGTTGGTTAAGCTCTTTCTGAAGTGCTTGCACCATAGGGATTTGACGATGTTCCTTTTGATTGGTATTGAGTTTATCTGCCAAAGAACTCGACTTCAGATTAATTATAAGCTTTGCTTAGTGCCTGATCAAATTCCTCTTGTCAAAAGCAGCTCAGGGTGGCCTACAGGAGCTTAGAGATGTGTAGTCTGGAGGGGGGTGGGGGACAGAGGGATGTGGTGGGTGAAAAATGGGGTGAACTTTTATGGGTCAATGTCTTGTAGACACCACAGTGTGTGAACAGAAGGGTTCATTGCTGCCACCCTGCCTTCAACAAAGTCAGTGATAGAAACACTTACCCAATTGCTGATACTATTCAGCGTCTGATTGCTCCAGTAACGCAAGCGTCAGCTTCTTCGCCCTTTTGGCTCTTTGCTCTGAAAGTTGTCACCCTTCTCAGGTTAGATCAGACAGGAAATGGGACGGAAGAACTCACTCTACATCCTTGCAAGGCAACGTTAACCCAATTTTGCACGTCTGAAATGACGACCCCGCTCCCAGCTCTGCATACCGGAAAGTTTAAGGAGATCCCTTCTGATCCTCTTCCTCCACTTTTCACATGATATTTCTCCTCCTTTTGGGCAGACTAGCAATCTTTCCACTGGGAAGGAAAAGATGGCTAACTAGCTAAGGGTTGGAATGGAAGGAAGCCTGGCTAAAACATAAATTAACCTGCAGACGAAGAGATACGAATGCAAGCTTTTTGGAAGTCGTAGAATGATAATTACGGGAGCTGCCTTTGGTGCTGAAGAGTTTTTGGATACGCATTCATCTAAATTAATCTGAGAAGAATTCATATTCATTCTCTCTCTCTCTCTCTCTCTCTCTCTCTCTCTCTGTGTGTGTGTGTGTGTGTGTGTGTGTGTGTGTGTGTGTGTGCAA
Source organism: Vipera ursinii (assembly GCF_947247035.1). NCBI lineage: Eukaryota > Metazoa > Chordata > Lepidosauria > Squamata > Viperidae > Vipera > Vipera ursinii. The sequence continues at coordinate 26,069 of NW_028148138.1, read as the reverse complement.
TAGAGTTCAAATAACAGTTCTGGAATTAACTCATCGTGTCACCAACCTGTTTGACTGGCAACATCAGCACAAAAAATTCTTAAGGGATGCTACTTTTGTCTCAGAAGTGATGGAAGAAATATCGTAAACAAACACACGAAATCCTTCCTGAGTATTTATAACGGAAAGTGTAATTAAGCAGGTGGGGGCAGGGGGATAGGAAGCAGCAAGGCGATTGAATGACATGTTTTTGTTTAATCCAGCACTTTGTATGGAAAGACTAATTAGTGGCTTTCAATGTTTTGACACAAGGAGCCCAAATAATCATCATAAAACATATCAGACATATGTCCAGGACCTTGGAAATGACAGATGACAAACTGGAGAAGTGACAGGTGGCTTTATCATGCTAGGGAAATCATTGAGTTAATGGAAGAATTACAGCTTTTGAAACTCACTCCACTTCTAGAGAAGGGAAGCGTTACCAATTTATCAAAGGCAAAACAAACATTAATTGCAGCTGGCTGGTAAATTTTCCAACCGCCTTGACCTTCATTGAATTTTAATCCCAAACAGATAAGATTTACTTCTGCACACCAGAGGAAACAACACAATTAAAAAACTCAAATGACAGCCAAGATTATGGCAGGGGTGGAGGGGGAGCACAGGGTAAGGGTGAGCAGGCACAGCGACAAAAGAAGAAGAAAAAATATTGATTCCTTTGTGTTTTACATTGCAGAAATAATGAGCGAGAGTGTGCCTGACATGAAATGAAGGAGATGGGGGGTTTTTTGTGTGTTTTTTGCCCCCTCCCCAAAGCTGGAAGGAAAGAGATGCTTCAGAGATGCTGCTAAAACTGTTTTAAGAGCTTGGAGGTGTCTATGGAGTCCTCCAGATCCATGGTTTTCCCAAAGGTGCTTTTTCAAGAGGCAAACTGGACATCCTTTGTGTGTGTTTTTTCCCCTGCCAGACAGAACTGAGGAAGCTCCTGGGATGAGAAGCGACACGTCTCCCAGGAAAAAGAAAAGTCCAGTTGCGTTTTGGAAAGGCACCGTTGGGGTTAGGACTTGGGAGAACTGAAAATCGGAAAGCCTTGAGCTTTTTGGGCTGTAGAGGAAGCCAAATCCAGGCGGGATTTTGAGTAGGGCCAGGCTTTCCTTCCCCTTAGTAGCTTCCAGCATGACATCTGTACTGGCCTGCCTGCTTGTAAACTCTTGTCCGTGTCTTACTACCCTTGCTACTCTTAGCCAGGGCTTTTTTTCTCATAGAACGCTCAGAACGGAGTTCCGGCACCTTTTTTGGATGGAACCTTGTAGGGTAGGGCAAGGCGGGTTGTATGACATGTGTGAGTTCCGGCACCTTTTTCTTTTACAAAAAAAGCACTGGGGACAACCATGTCCTGGGTGACTGAGAATCTCCATAGACATAATGGAAAGGAAGTTTTCTCCATTAAGGGACACTATAATCTTAATGTACCGCGTGCAAACAGCTGCTTTATTAAACTTAATGGACACCGCTTTAAATTTGACTGTAAAGAATTCGACCTTTGTAACAGAGTTGTCAAACTCTGGAATATCTTACCTGATTCAGTTGTCTCAGCTATTAACCTTCACAATTTTTAAATCTTAACTTAATTCATGTTAAGCAAATCCAGGGCTTTTTTTCTCATAGAACGCTCAGAACGGAGTTCCAGCACCTTTTTTGGATGGAACCTTGTAGGGTAGGGCAAGGCGGTTTGTATGACATGTGTGAGTTCCGGCACCTTTTTCTTTTACAAAAAAAGCACTGCTCTTAGCTGATCCTTCAATGTAGCATAGTCGATCAACCTGTCTTCCCCAGTTGTTCCTTGGACTTTTTCTTACCTACTGTTCTAAGCTGCCCCCATATACCAAGATGGCTTACCCCACTGGGACCCGTCTCCAGTCTGCCCAGTGCCTACCCTCCCATGTACCCATCTTGATTTTCTCCTCTCTCTCTCTCTCTCTCTCTCTCTTTCTTTCTTTCTTTCTCTTTCTCTCTTTTTCTTTTTCTTTCTCTTTCTTTTTCTCTCTCTTTTTCTTTTTCTCTTTCTCTCTCTCTCTCTCTCTCTCTTCCTCTTCCTCTTTTTTCTTTCTTTCTCTCTTTTTCTTTCTCTCTCTTTTTCTTTCTTTTTCTCTCTCTTTTTCTTTTTCTCTTTCTCTCTTTCTCTCTCTCTTCCTCTTTTTTCTTTCTTTCTTTTTCTTTCTCTTTTTCTTTTTCTTTCTTTTTCTCTCTCTTTTTCTTTTTCTTTTTCTCTCTCTCTCTCTCTTCCTCTTCCTCTTTTTTCTTTCTTTCTTTTTCTTTCTCTTTTTCTTTCTTTTTCTCTCTTTTTCTTTTTCTTTTTCTCTTTCTCTCTCTTCCTCTTCCTCTTTTTTCTTTCTTTCTCTCTTTTTCTTTCTCTCTCTCTTTTTCTTTCTTTTTCTCTCTCTTTTTCTTTTTCTCTTTCTCTCTCTTCCTCTTCCTCTTTTTTCTTTCTTTCTCTCTTTTTCTTTCTTTCTCTCTCTTTCTCTCTCTCTTTTTCTTTCACTCTCTCTTTCTTTTTCTCTTTGTCTTTCTAACTATTTTTTTTAAAAAAAAGGATGGGGGATACGAACCACTGTCAAGCCTCACAGTGATGTTGCTGACCAGCCACCGTTTTGAGGGGAGAATTGTTTTTGGATGAATGTGTAATTGTTTTCTTCTCGTGTATTACCAGAGGTAATTTAAGCCTTCTAAATAATTTTGCTCCAAAGAGAATTGTGCTGCCTAATGCAAATCCCATTTCCAAAAAGCAAATATGGTGCGGGTTCTAATTGACTTAATCCAAAACAAGCTGCAGTGCTCCGAAATCAGCAAGGGGAATGAAAAATACACACACATCCCACCACACAGAGAAAGATTTTTTTTTCCTATCTGCTCTTGTTCGATTTAATATAAAAGTATTTTCTTTCAAAAGAGAAAATAATTTGTGAAAAAATTCTCAAGGGTACAACTGTGCTTTTGCACAGGGAGCAGGTGACTAGTTGGGGATTAACAATTAATGAAAAGGAAAAAGGAAAGAATAAGGAATTACTTTACATGTATATATAAAATCCTGTGATCTTTTGGAGACACTGTTCTCTTACAATGACTCCAGCTCTGCTTAAGAAAAGAATTTGAATACATCCATAAAGTCCCACTAACAATGGTTTTGTGTCTCTTGTGTGTGTGTGTGTGAGAGAGAGATAGAGAGAGAGAATGAGAGAGAGAGAACGAAAGAGAGAAAGAGAGGAGAGAGAGAGAGAAAAAAACAGAATGAGAGAGGCAGAGAGAGGAGAGAGAAAGAGAACAAGAGCAAAGAAAGAGTAGAGAGAATGAGAGAGAGAAAAGATAGAAAATGAGGGAGAGAGAATAAAAGGCAAAGAAGGGAGAGAGGGAGGGAGGGAGGGAGGGAGGGAGGGGGAGAGAGAAAAAAAGAAAGACTTCATGTCTTTCTTTTCCTTTTCAAAAGCAGGATACTTACTTGCTTGGAGGAAATTTGGCTTTTTATTTGTCCTTAAAAGCATTCTTTCCTGACAGGGACACCAGTTATGCTAATACCTTACTGCTAGTCTCATAGGTCAGAGGCATGAGGGTGTTATTCCTGTGAATATATTAAAACAGTTTTGTCTGGCATCTTCTTCTTCCCTTTAAATGTACACACACACACACACACACACACACACATACACACACACACACACATCACGTTGCACCCTTGGTTAAACGTTCCGCTGCTCTTTTTTTTTTCCCCATGTTTCTTTTCTGCGGCTGAAACTAGGACTTCTCTATGGTAAGGTCGGGCATCCCAGGTGGTGTGCGACTATCCAAATCCTGAAGGTTGATTCTATTTATTTTTTATTTTTATTTTTTATTACATTTATATCCCGCCCTTCTCCGAAGACTCAGGGCAGCTTACAAGCTTAGCAGTAGCCTTCATTCTATGTATATGCCTGCTTATTATTAGGGCTTTCACGCCCCCCTTCCCCCCAAGCGGCATCATTACAAAGTCAGCTTAATTGCCCCCCAACAATCTGGGTCCTCATTTTACCTACCTGGGAAGGATGGAAGGCTGAGTCAACCTTGAGCCTGGTGGGACTCGAACCTGCACTAATTGCAGGCAGCTGGTGTTACTTAAGGAGGCATTAGCCCACTGCTCCACCAAGGCGCTATCTATCCCTCTGTTAATGCAGCCTAGCACTGTGTTGGCTTTTTTGGCAGCTGCAGCACACTGCTGGCTCATATTGAAGTGACTGTCTACTAGGACTCCGAGATCCCTCTCACAGTTACTACTACTGAGCAAGGTACCACCTATACTATACCTGTGCATTTGATTTTTCCTGCCTAAATGTAGAACCTTACTTTTTTCTTGGGGCCTTATTTTCTGGCTATGGCTTATATTCGGGGAAATACGGTACTAAATGCGTCCCTCTGGCTGAGGATCTTAACTGGGGCTTATTTTGGGGGGTAGGGCTTATAGAGAGCCTTGGTGGAGCAGTGGGCTAATGCCTCCTTAAGTAACACCAGCTGCCTGCAATTAGTGCAGGTTCGAGTCCCACCAGGCTCAAGGTTGACTCAGCCTTCCATCCTTCCCAGGTAGGTAAAATGAGGACCCAGATTGTTGGGGGCAATTAAGCTGACTTTGTAATAATGCCGCTTGGGGTGTGTGTGAAAGCCCTAATAAGCAGGCATATACATAGAATGAAGGCTACTGCTAAGCTTGTAAGCCGCCCTGAGTCTTCGGAGAAGGGCGGGATATAAATGGAATTAAAATAAAATAAATAAATAAATAAATAAAATATTATGAGCCTCCTGGAAAATTACGTTAGGGCTTATTTCCAATTGGGTCTTATTTTCAGGGAAACAGGTTATATAAATTAAAAGTCCCACCCCATCTGGAGGCATCTCCAAATATTTGGGAGCCTTCGGTGGAGAATGTAGAGGGAGGGAAGTAGAAAGTTTCTAAGGCCGAACTTGTAATTTAATCACATCCGTGGTGCGTTCAAGAAGTGTGCAGCCTTTAGACCGCAAGGGGCATTGTTTGGAAAGACCTTGTCCTAGATAAGTAGCCCCCAAAGACCCATTCTGTATGATTAAGCAATGAGCGTGGCCTGTCGTGTCCTCAAGATCCATCATCATTCATTTGTCAGCCCTCTCTCCCGGTTGTCAAAATTAATTATTTGAACTTGGCGACCTCGTTCCCATGACAGGAGGAGACTTGAAGTTGACACCAGACTGTTCGGGAATGACAAGTGCCCGGCCTGGCCCAGAGGAGAACTCGAAGGTTGCAGGAGACAGAAAGAGCAAAGGAAGACTCGCCAATGAGGCTCTCTTGTTGTTGTTGTTGTTCTTGTTGCTTCCTACCAGGAAACTGGGGGAAGATGGGACATCTTCAACCATCAGACCTCAGGGGTGGAGCTGAGAAGGTTTCCATTCTCCTCAAGGTTGCCTCTCAGCCTCCCATCCTTCCGAGGTTGGTAAAATGAGGACCCAGATTGTTGGGGGGCAACAGGCTGACTCTGTACACCACTTAGAGAGGGCTGTAAAGCGGTACATAAGTCTAAGTGCTATTGCTATTGCTATCCATCGTATGCTTCTTAGGATGGGGAATCACCATTCATTTATTTTCCCCTCTGCTCAAGGGTGATGGGAAAATAAAAAGGTAAAGGTAAAGGTTCCCCCGCACATGCGTGCTAGTCTCGTTTCCGACTCTAGGGGCCGGTGCTCATCTCCGTTTCAAAGCCGAAGAGCCAGCGCTTGTCCGAGGACGTCTCCGTGGTCATGTGGCCGGCATGACTAGACACCAAAGGCGCACGGAACGCTGTTACCTTCCCACCGGAGTGGTCCCTATTTTTCTACTTGCATTTTTACGTGCTTTCGTACTGCTAGGTTGGCAGAAACTGGGATGAGTAACAGGCGCTCACTCTGCTACGCGGCACTCGGGATTCGACCCGTCAAACTGCCGACCATCCGATCGACAAGCTCAGCGTCCTAACCCACTGAGCCACCGCGTCCCTGCAAGGGGAAAAAAACAAAACAAAACACCACAGCAGTATTTTGAGGAATTAAGTGATCAAGCGTCTGTCATCTCCTGGTATGGAAAAAACAACAACAACACAAAACCCTCACACGAGTCATGTCATAACTGCTAAATCTGTCAGGACCAAACAGGGAGAGGAATTGAACTCGAGACCGCATAGCATCCAAGGCTAGTCTTAGGAGAAAGCAAAGTTATCTGCGCCCCCCCCCCCAAAAAAAAGCCAACGCAGTGCTAAGCTGCATCAACCGAGGGATAGAATCGAGATCACGTGAAGTGTTTATAACCGCTTTGTAAAGCCATAGTAAGGCCACACCTGGAATACGGCATCCGGTTTGGGTCGCCACGATGTAAAAAAAGATGTCGAGACTTTGGAAAGTGTGCAGAGAAGAGCAACAAAGGTGAACAGGGGACTGGAGGCTAAAACATACAAAAGAACGGTTGCTGGGATTGGGTCTGTCTAGTTTAATGAAAAGAACAACGAGGGTGACAGGATAGCAGTGATATATGAGGGGCTCCTACAAAGAGGAAAGGGGATCAAGAAATCCTCCAAAGCACCCAGAAGGCAGGACAAGAAGCGACGGATGGAAACTCACGAAGGTGAAAAGCAACCTGGAACTAAGGAGAAATTTCCCGACAGTCGGAACAATTAACCAGGGGAACAGCCTGCCTCCAGAAGTGGTGGGTGTTCCAACACTGGAAGTTTTTTAAGAAGAGACTGGACAAGCATTTTGTCTGAAAAGGGTATAGGGTTTCCTGCCTGAGCAGGGTGTTGGACTAGATGGCCTCCAAGGTCCCTACCAAGTTTGTTATTCTGTTCTCTCTCTGTGCGGTTGACCGTTGCCTAGAATTATAGGTCTGGAAGGGACCTTGGAAGATTTCTAGACTAGTCCTCTGGTCAAGCCAGGAGCCCTTATACCAGAGGTCTTCAAACTTGGCCCTTTTATGACTTGTGGACTTCAACTCCCAGAATTCCTCAGCCAGGCACACTGGCTGAGGAATTCTGGGAGTTGAAGTCCAAGAGTCATAAAAGGGCCAAGTTTGAAGACCCCTGCCTTATACCATCCCAGTCAAATTCAGTCTAGTTTTGAAAGCCTCCAGTGACGGAGCACCCACATCTCTTCCTTTGTTCCTACTGTCAGAAAAACAAACTCTCCTTACTTCTGGTTTGGCTCTCTCCTTAACAAGCTTCCACCCATTGCTTCTTGCCCTGCCCTTGGTGCTTCTTCCCATTTTAGCTTTAACCAGGCTTATCGGAAACCGGATTGTCATTCCCCTTTTCCCTTACGTAGATCCCATTGCAAGCTTCTTCTGAAACAGCTTCTTCTTGACTGGAAGCCCGCTCAGCCCTCCTTTGGAAAAGGACGGGATTTGGAGAAGAAAGCCGGGAGAGAGGTCCTTTTGGAAACGGCTGGGCTTTGAAAGAGGTGATGCGTTTCACACCCAAAAAAATGAGACTTGGCCGCAGGTGAGCGGAGCCTTCTCCTCGCACGCATCCCTCCGGGCCTTCACAATCGCTGTGTGGAAAGAGAAGGCACGCACCTGCAGGTCTTTGCGTACGAGCCTGCAAAAAGGAAAAAATAAAAAAATATCAAGTTCTGAAAACAAGCCCAAGGCATTGAATTAAACTTTCTTCTCTGCATCTCGCTGAGTTGAGGCTCGGAGGGAAGAAGGCAGAATGGCTTTTTATTTTTTTATTTTTTTTGCAGACAAGTTAACTTCCCCACCACGAACGATCTGCTGCTTTGGTTTGTAAAGTTCAAGCTTCCGAGAATGGATAGAGCTCCTTGTTCCACTTCTCCAAAGCTTCTCTCTGGTTTTCAAGAGCCTTCAAGAGGGATGCATTCACTGTGGGATTCAATCAAAGATCGCGGGAGGTTATGGGGATTCCTGCTTAAAACAAGGGGGTTGGACTAGATGACCTCCAAGGTCCCTTCCAACTCTGTTACTCTAAGCGATTCTAAGACATCTGTACAAAGCGAGGTATCAACCGGGGAGGGGGGGAAAAACCAAAACCCCGCTCTCTCTTAATTCAAAACAGTTTTCTGACATGGTTTTAGTGGAAGAATATTTGTTAGGTATCTAAATTCTCACCAATCTGGGCCTGCAGATTGCCTGGTCCTAAAATGGCCGCTTGGAGAAGACTCCTGCGAGTCCCTTGGACTGCAAGGCGATCAAACCGGCCAGTCCTAGAGGAGATCAACCCCGACTGCTCTTTAGAAGGCCAGATCCTGAAGCTGAAACTCAAATACTTTGGCCACCTAATGAGAAGGAAGGACTCACTGGAGAAGAGCCTCATTCTGGGAAAGATTGAGGGCAAGAGAAGAAGGGGACGACGGAGAAGGAGGTGGCTGGATGGAGTCACTGAAGCAGTAGGTGAGAGCCTAAATGGACTCCAGAAGATGGTAGAGGACAGGAATGCCTGGAGGAACGTTGTCCATTAGGTTGCGATGGGTCGAACACGACTTCGCAACTAACAACAACAGTCAAGGCTATGGTCTTCCCAGTTGCACTGTATGGCAGTGAAAGTTGGACCATAAGAAAGGCTGAGCGCCAAAGAATGGAGGCCTTTGAACTCTGGTGCTGGAGAAGACTCCTGCGAGTCCCTTGGACTGCCAGGTGATCAAACCGGTCAGTCCTAGAGGAGATCCACCCCGACTGCTCTTTAGAAGGCCAGATCCTGAAGCTGAAACTCAAATCCTTTGGCCACCTAAAGAGAAGGAAGGACTCACTGGAGAAGAGCCTCATGCTGGGAAAGATTGAGGGCAATAGAAGAAGGGGACGACAGAGAATGAGGTGGCTGGATGGAGTCACTGAAGCAGGAGGCGTGAGCTTAAATGGACTCCAGAAGACGGTAGAGGACAGGAAGGCCTGGAGGAATGTCATCCGTGGGGTCGCGATGGGTCGGACACGACTTCGCAGCTAACAACAACAACAACAACAATATGGCCGCTAATCGAGGACTACTGGAGAGAACGGGCTGCCTAGTTGAGTGAGGTTTAGGAACCAGGAAGGTCGAAGCAAAAGCTGACTGTGGCGCCTACAGATGCATTAAGCAAAGAAGTTTTTTTTTCCCAGTAGAGGGATTCAATTCCATTTTTGCCCCGGTGTCCCCTTGATAAATTGCAAGCGTCTTTTATATTTTTCGCCTCCTCCCATTTCTTCCTCTGCCTCCTCATCCCATTTTCCCATAGCGGGCAGATCCTCCAGGCGCCATGCAGAGCATCAGAAGGCAAATAGGAGGAGACAGCTTGGAGACAAACCATTTTTTTTTACCAGCTGTCTCTTGCAGAATTTTTTTCTCTGGCTTGCTGCCTGCAGATGCTTTCCTGATTCATCGTGGCATAGTCCAGCGCGCTGTCTGGTCTGACCGTCTCGTCCCTTATTTTTGAACATGGTTTTTTTTCATCTTTTGCTTTGCAAAATCCTGGGGCATATTTCTGAAGCGAGGATGTCAAATATTTCAATATCTGAAGGGCTGAGAAGAGGGGGTCAGCCTATGGTGCAAAGCCCCTGAAGGCAGGATGAGAAGCAACGGATGGAAACTCATCAAGGAGAGAAGCAACCTGGAACTAAGGAGAAATTTGCTGATCGTAAGAAGAATTAACCAGTGGAACCACTTGCCTCCAGAAGCAGGGGGCTGGACTAGAAGACCTCCAAGGTCCCTTCCAACTTCTCTTCTCTTCTCTTCTCTTCTCTTCTCTTCTCTTCTCTTCTCTTCTCTTCTCTTCTCTTCTCTTCTCTTCCATCTTCTCTTCTCCTCTTCTCTTCTCTTCTCTTCTCTTCTCTTCTCTTCTCTTCTCCTCTACTCTACATTTCTATTCTATTCTATTCTATTCTATTCTATTCTATTCTATTCTATTCTATTCTATTCTATTCTATTCTATTCTATTCTATTCTATTCTATTCTATTCTATTCCTTAATTCTATTCTGTTCTATTCTATTCTACTCTACTCTACTCTACTCTACTCTACTCTACTCTACTCTACTCTACTCTACTCTACTCTACTCTACTTTACTCTACTCTATTCTATTCTATTCCACCTCCAAAGTCCCTTCCGACTCTGTCCTTCTGTTATTCAAATCCCAGGATCCTCAGCAGTGGCCATGCCTGCAAAAGGAATTCTGGGAGCCCCTTGGGAGGAGGAGAACTGCAGATTTGAAGACCCACATCCTGTCTTTCCTGCCTACTTTTTCCCCACGGTCGAATTTCGGAGTTTCTTCAGAGGCCACCCAGTTTGCATGGACCTCTTCAGATCCCTTTGCCATGCCTCTTGGGAGTTTTTCCCAAGTCACCCCACTGGGAGATGGCCTTATATGCGCATTGTCCACGCTAGCAAATTCGATTCCTTTATTGTCATCAATGCAGCCACAGCAGGCTTCCTTCCCGCCATGACCCTGGAGATTTATTGGTCCTGCTATGAGTTCGGTAGACTTTGTACCTTTGTAGGAACTGGATGCCCGTTTCTTTTGCTCGGTTTCTGCTCTCTCTAACGGGTCTTTGGAAGAACATCTCAAAAGGAAACGTTCGTTTTTTTCCTGTCGTTCCCCTTCATTTTTTCTTTTCTTTTTTTCTTTGGGCTAGCTTTTTTCTTTTAGCCGCTAGATCGAGTCACTCTGAGCAGGAGGCGCAAGGTATTTTAAAGGCCGTCTTATGTGGTGACCTGGCATCAAATCTCCTGACATTGTACCTGGCATTGAATGGAGCTTGCCTTCTCTTCCACGGTGGCTCTGTTCGCCTTTTCAGCTCTTGGTGGCTCGACAAAGCTAGTTTTTGTCATGAAAGGACGGGAGAAGATCTCTTAATAGAAATGTGTTCCCTTTATGGGCAAAGGTGGAAGATGCCACTGTATTCAGGAAGGCTCTGTTGATTCAGCGGCCACCTGGTTCCTGGTTCCTTCAGGGGTTGCGCCAAACAAAAGCAAGATGGTGGTAAAAGCAAAGGTTGAATTCCACTCTCTTTTTCTGGAATAAAACCGGGGTGGGGTGGGGGTGAAAGGACAGTTCTTTTATATATATTTATATTTTAAAAAATCACAAGGACACAGGTGAGAACCGATTGGTAATAAAGGGACAGAAACTAGAATGGGCAGAAGGGAAACGGGTGGAAAAGAAAGCCAAAAAAAAAAAAAAACCACAACCCGACCAAGAAGATAGCCAAGAAAAAGAAAAGAAATGCATCGGGATGTGACTTCCCCCATCGTCATGAGTATGAGGAGTTTTAATAGCTTATCGTCTTCTCTTTAACAGGCAACAACTGATCTCTTCTACCTATATCTCGTTACTGATCACATTGATTATCATGACTGTGAGTCACCTTTGCAGAGGATGCTACTATTCCCATGGCAGGTTATAAGCTAGTCAAAAAATTATTTTGTGACAGGGCTGGCAGGCAGCTCCTTCCTTCCTTGCTTCCTTCCTTCCTTCCTTCCTTCCTTCCTTCCTTCCTTCCTTCCTTCCTCCCTCCCTCCCTCCCTCCCATTTCCATCTCCTTCCTTCCCTATTCTCCCTATATCCTTCCTTCCTTCCTTCCTTCCTTCCTTCCTTCCTTCCTTCCTTTCTTCTTCCCTCCCTCCCTCCCTCTGTCTCTTCCTCCCTCCCATTTCCATCTCCTTCCTTCCCTATTCTCCCTATATCCTTCCTCCCTATATCCTTCCTTCCTTCCTTCCATCCTTCCTTCCTTCCTCCCTCCCTCCCTCCCTCCCATTTCCATCTCCTTCCTTCCCTATTCTCCCTATATCCTTCCTTCCTTCCTTCCTTCCTTCCTTCCTTCCTTCCTTCCTTCCTTCCTTCCTTCCTTTCTTCTTCCCTCCCTCCCTTCCTCTGTCTCTTCCTCCCTCCCATTTCCATCTCCTTCCTTCCCTATCCTCCCTATATCCTTCCTCCCTATATCCTTCCTTCCTTCCTTCCATCCATCCTTCCTTCCTTCCTTCCTTCTTCACTCCTTCCTTTTTTCCTCCCTCCCTCCCTCCCATTTCCATCTCCTTCCTTCCCTATCCTCCCTATATCCATCCTTCCTTCCTTCTTTCCTCCCTCCCTCTGTCTCTCCCTCCCTCCGATTTCCATCTCTTTCCTTTCCTATCCTCCCTATATCCATCCTTCCTTCCTTCCTTCCTTCCTTCTTCCCTCCCTCCGATTTCCATCTCCTTCCCTATCCTCCCTATATCCTTCCTTCCTTTCTTCTTCCCTCCCTCCCTCTGTCTCTCCCTCCCTCCGATTTCCATCTATTTCCTTCCCTATCCTCCCTCCCTCCCTCCCTCCCTCCCTCTCTAATGAAAATATGAGCCTTCTGGGATTATAATTATTATCTTAAAAGAATCACATATTGTGGCATACTCTTTCTCTAGACATTATCTGACTTGTGAAGTGTATTTTTCTCTATCAACGTGAGGATTAATGGTGCATCTAAATATTTATTGTTTCCATCTTTTTTTTCTCCCAAACCACTCCTGCTGCTGTGCCATCTTCTGCCGTTCTCCGGAAAACTCCAGTCATGTGGCAAAGCTGGAACCTGGGCATATGCCGCGGCAGTTGCTTTTCACATGGGGCATCTGTTGCGCCGAGATATTTGCACAGTAAAAGTGTCTAAACATATTTATACAATAGTTGGGAAGGCTCCCGGTGTAATTTGTTCAATAATAAAGCTTTGGAAATGGGAAGGAAGAAAGGAAGGGAGGGAGGGAGGGAGGGAGGGAGGAAGGAAAGAAAAAGAAGGAAGGAAGGAGACAGGAATGAGAAGGAAGGGAGGGTGGGAGGGAGGGAGGGAGGGGAATGAGGAAGGAAGGAGAATGAGAGAGGGAGGGAAGGAAGGAAAGTAGGAAGGAAGGAAGGAAAAAAAGGAAGGAAGAAAAATGAGAGAAAGGAAGGGGGAAAGAAGAGAGGAGGGGAGGTCTCCAAGGGGCTTCCCCCCTTTCTTAGTCATGGTTTCCTCCTTGCTTTAATGTTTGGGTCCATGAATCAATCTGAAGTGTCCCATTAATACATTTAGAAACGATTTCCAGCACAGGGAAGGGAAGGGAAGAGGGAAAAGAAGGGAAGGGAAGGGAAGAAGAGAGAAAGGGAGGGAAGGGTAAGGAGTGGCCTCTTCTCCCCCTTTTTTAGTCATAGTCCCTCCTTGCTTTAACACTCATTCCATGAATCGATGCCCATCGATGCCTTTAGAAATGATCTCCACCCCAACCACACACCCATCTGCCATTTCCCTCTTCCCATTCCATTCGGGGAGCTCTCTTCGTTCCTTGGAAGAAATAACCTTTGTTGTCTTTCTTCTTCTTCTTCTTCTTCTTCTTCTTCTTCTTCTTCTTCTTCTTCTTCTTCTTCTTCTTCTTCTTCTTCTTCTTCTTCTTCTTCTTCTTCTTCTTCTCCTTCTTCTCCTTCTCCTCCTCCTCCTCCTCCTCCTCCTCCTTCTCCTTCTTCTCCTCTCCTCCTCCTCTCCTCCTCCTCCTCCTCCTCCTCCTCCTCCTCCTCTTCTTCTTCTCCTCCTTCTCCTTCTCCTCCTCCTCTCTCCTCCTCCTCCTCCTTCCTCCTTCTTCTCCTCCTCCTCCTCCTCTTCTTCTTCTCCTCCTTCTCCTTCTCCTTCTCCTTCTTCTTCCAATTAGAAGGCAATCCCAGTAATTGGTAATGATGCCTTTTGGCATTTCCTCCCCTGAGCAGAAAAGGTTGCACAAAACAGAAATCATTCTGGGTTTGGCATTTCCATATATGCAAAATACGGAAAGGGAGACTGGAAAAAAAATATGCAGCCACCCAGCATCATAATCCAAATTTTATCAGCATTTTAACATCTGGTAGCAGGCATTCTTGCCTGACTTCCTTTGCTTTCTTTTGGAAAGAATTAATTTCTTTTAATATATGCATACTGTGCGACCAAGCTGCATTAATTTGCACTAATGATCAAGCTATCCATTGAGATTAGCTGCTTTTTGAGGGGGTGGGGGGTGGGTAAATTAGCAAGGAAGTAAATAAACACTATCATCATAATTATCATTTTGTCTTGCTGTTGTTATTATTATTCTTAATCTTGCCATCTCCAGGACAAAAAAATTAATAATAATAATCATAATCAAAACAGGCAATGAAGGTTTTGCGACCAAAAAAAAAGCTTACTTCTGTGCCTGGATCTGACATATTTGTGGAGTTTATTTAGTAAGAGGGTTGAAGGGATTTAATTAGGGACGGGATGATTGCATGGGCGATGATGATTCTCTGGCAAATTTGGATCAAATCAAAAAAGTGGTAGGAGTTGGAGGATTTGCATGTCAGAGACCCGATGGATCTAATTTTAAGGGAAATATTCTTTAAGTCACCCTGATGGGTTGCAAAAATGATGACGTTAATTGGCCCTGTTGAGGAAACAATTCTTGGTTTCCAACTAGCAAGAGGAAATATTACTGAGTAGCAAGCACATGTTAATTTTTAGCATTGCAACAGGGATTCCCAGAGAAATTTTGTTCAATAATAAAATTTTGGAGAAGGAAGGAAAGGAAGGAAGGAAGGAAGGAAGGAAGGAAGGAAGGAAGGAAGGAAGGAAGGAAGGAAGGGAGGGAGGGAGGGTGGAAGGGAGGGTGGAAAGAAGGGAGGGAGGGAGGAGATGGAAATGAGATGGAGGAATGGAAGAAAGGAAGGAGGGATGGAAGAAGGAAGGGAGGGAGGGAGGGAGGAGATGGAAATGAGATGGAGGAATGGAAGAATGGAAGAAGGAAGGGAGGGAGGGAGGAGATGGAAATGAGATGGAGGAATGGAAGAAAGGAATGGAGGGAAGGAGGGAGGAGATGGAAATGAGATGGAGGAATGGAAGAATGGAAGAAGGGAGGGAGGGAGGGAGGAGATGGAAATGAGATGGAGGAATGGAAGAAAGGAAGGAGAGATGGAGGGATGGAAGGAAGGGAGGGAGGGAGGAGATGGAAATGAGATGGAGGAATGGAAGAAGGGAGGGAGGGAGGAGATGGAAATGAGATGGAGGAATGGAAGAAAGGAAGGAGGGATGGAAGAAGAGGGAGGGAGGGAGGGAAGGAGGGAGGAGATGGAAATGAAAGGGATGGAGGGAAGGAGGAATGGGAGAAGGAAGAAGAGAAGGAAGGAAGGAGGGAAGAAGGAAGGAAAGAAAGGCGGAGGGAGGAAGGAGGGAAGGAAGAATGAAGGAGGGAGGGAGAGACATCTTTCAGACGTCCTTGAACTTCAGATTTGAGCTTGGTGTGCAAGAACCTAGTCTACAAGTTGTCAAGACTTTGGGGATCCTCTGTGACAGCTTTCGCGGGAGAGTAGAAAGGCAGCTAGCTACAATTTCGTGTAACCTTTTGGAAACTTAGGTTAAGCAGTATTCATTGCCGTGAGCCGCCTTCTGCTCCTTCAGGTGAAGAAGCGGCTGGGATATGCAATTGCTGTGACTTTTCTTGTGTCTCGGGTTAATCAGATTCCCCCGCAGTTGAGGGAGGATCACCGTTCAAGGTGTTTTGGTTGCTTTTTTTTTTTTTTAAAAAAAAGTTTATTTTCATCTTCTGCATAGCTCGGGGTTTTAATAATGAAGCTTTCGATTATTCCGAGATAGGGGAAGACGACTTTGTTGAAAGTCTGCTGGCTTTGAGACCCTTTATTATTATTATTATTATTATTATTATTATTATTATTATTATTATTATTATTATTATTAAAAAGTTTTACAATACATTTTATCTTTAACAAAAAAAAAGAAAAAAAAAACCCCTCCCAACCCCCTCCCCTCCCACCCTCTTCCCCGTCCCCAACCCTCCCCAACCCCTCCCTCCCTTTCCCCTCCCCCCCCCACTTCCCAGAGCAGAGTACAGGGTATAAAAATACAAACAATCATAATCTAACTTACGCAAACAATCCTGAACTATTTAAACTATGAGCTTTAACTCATATAGATAAACTCCAAACATATATATATATATATATCATATCAATAATTATTCAAATACAAAATAATACTTTTCAATCTAATACCCAATAAAAACAATCACAAATAAAACAATTTATATCAATTGTCTAAAGCTATTCTTCTTTCCAAATAAGCTATAAACTCATATTATCCTAATATATTATACAACTTAAAATACCATAGATTACTTTCCAAACTTAAAATTTTTTTTATATAATATTACCTACTCCAATGTTGCCCATAAAAATATTACAAATTAGCTTCAATCACAAATAAAACAATTTATATCAGTTTTATAAAACTATTCTTCTATCCAACAAGCTTTAACATACTAAAACCAGGTTTATACAACCTTCCCTTCTCCTAATATATTATACAACTTAAAATACCATACATTACCTTCCAGGCTTAAAATTTTCCATCCAAATAACAAATCATAACCTACAAAATATCAATAAACACTACTACAAATCTTCCCAATTTCATTTTCATAATCATCTTAAAACTAAAGCAACACAAAATATTACATAATTATATTTCCTTTTTTTTTCCTCCCCCACAGTTTCACTGCATAATCTAAAGACTGAACAAAGAACTGAAGGAAAGTTTTTTTTTTCAGACGAGAAGCAAAATCGGTCTTCAAAGAAAAACTTAAAGTCTAGTAGTTCCTTCTTGGGGGAAAAAAAAGCACCTTTGGGACAACCCTGAGTGATTACGGTCGATTAGACATCTAGACTGAATAACTCAGTGGAAGGTTTCTGGAGCACAATCCTGTTTCCAAAAACACTTTGCATTTTTTTTTGCAGGATATGACCAGATCCATGATCTTCTCCCAAAAGGAAAAGAAAGAAAAAAAAAGAATTGCTGAGCCAGCCAAGCCACGCTGAGGGGAAAGGGAGAGGCTTCCATGCTGAGCCATGCTGGCTGAGGAATTCTGGGAGTTGAAGTCCACGAGTCATGAGAGGGCCATAATTCCCCCATGCTGACTTAGGAATTCTGGGAGTTGAAGTCCACGAGTCATGAGGGGGGCCATAGTTCCCCCATGCTGGCTCAGGAATTCTGGGAGTTGAAGTCCACGAGTCATGAGGGGGGCCATAGTTCCCCCATGCTGGCTCAGGAATTCTGGGAGTTGAAGTCCACGAGTCATGAGGGGGCCATAGTTCCCCCATGCTGGCTGAGGAATTCTGGGAGTTGAAGTTCGCAGATCATGAAGGGGCCATAGTTCCCCCATGCTGGCTGAGGAATTCTGGGAGTTGGAAGTCCACTAGTCACGAGGGAACCAAGGTTGCCTACTCCTGCCCTAGACATTTCCAACCACTCCTGTTTTGGGGGTTGAGAATCAAGAAGGCTACTGCTATTGACATCCTCTTTTTCCTTGTTTTTATTTTTATTTATTTTTTTCTTTAGGGTGGGCTGATTGCTCTCCTTTTGCTGCTGCTGGTGTTCACCATCGCCTTGTACGCCCAGCGGCGCTGGTACAAACAACGTCGGGTCCCCCACAAAAGTGCCAGTTCTGAGGCCACCCACGAGATCCACTACATCCCCTCTGTACTTATTGGCTCCCAGGGCAGGGAGAGCTTCCGGAGTTCACGCCTTCAAGGTCACACCTCGGTCATCGGCATGCCCATCCGGGAGACCCCCATTCTGGATGACTACGACTACGAGGAGGAGGAGAACCCTCTGCATCCAGAGCTCGGCTACCGAGATGGTGAATTCGGGAGTCAAACCAGGGTGCCGCTGGACAGCCCGGGCAGGAGCGGAGAGAAACTGGTCTACGAAAAGAAAGGTGAGTTGGCTTGGGTTCCCCTGTGCTTATCTTTGGTTGAAAGCAAGGCCAACCCTTAGTCACCTCCCGTCTTGACTACTGCAATGTGCTGTGCGTAGGGCTGCCCCTGAAGATTGGGGTAGAATAGAATAGAATAGAATAGAATAGAATAGAATAGAATAGAATAGAATAGAATAGAATAGAATAGAATAGAATAGAATAGAATAGAATATATAAGAGATAAAAATAGAATGAAAATAGAATGAAAATAGAATAGAATAGAATAGAATAGAATAGAATAGAATAGAATAGAATAGAATAGAATAGAATAGAATAGAATAGAATAGAATAGAATAGAATATATAAGAGATAGGAAATAGAATGAAAATAGAATAGAATAGAATAGAATAGAATAGAATAGAATAGAATAGAATAGAATAGAATAGAATAGAATAGAATATATAAGAGATAGGAAATAGAATGAAAATAGAATGAGAATAGAATAGAATAGAATAGAATAGAATAGAATAGAATAGAATAGAATAGAATAGAATAGAATATATAAGAGATAGGAAATAGAATGAAAATAGAATGAAAATAGAATAGAATAGAATAGAATAGAACAGAATATATAAGAGATAGAAAATAGAATGAGAATAGAATAGAATAAAAATTTCTTCTCATTATTTTTTATTCTTTTTATAGAGTGTTTTTATGTGTGAGTAGGCAGCAATATAAATTCTCCAAATAGATCAATAAACGTACACGGTGGTTTTTGGAAGAGGAACAGAAAGAAAGCCAGTGCGGATGGATCCCTTTCCCGTTTAAGCGAATGGAGTTTTGGCGCCTCTTCAGTCGTTCGTTGTGCAGAACTTGCGTAGATTTCCACAGTCTGCTAAAGAACATCTGGGTGGCTGCCTTCCAAACTTTCCATTTGTCTGTAAATATATTTTAAAAGCAACCCTCTTTTTAAAGGCTGGAGGCGTTTCAGAGAACGGTAGCTCTGCAGAGGAGGCAGTCTTCAGCAGTTTCAAGTCTGCTGGATGGCCACCTGCCAAATTTATCTTGGTCTGTAAATATATATTTAGATGCAGAGCTCTTTTAAGGGCTGAAAGTATTCCAGAGGACTATAAGTCTTAAGCAGGATAAAGAGATCCAGCCTTAAGCAGGTTGAGTTCTGCTTGTGTGGCAAAGGAAACCTAGCAAGATGTGTAATAAATAAGTAAAGGTAAAGTTTCCCCCGCACATGTGTGCTAGTCGTTTCCGACTCTAGGGACCGGTGCTCATCTCTGTTTCAAAGCCGAAGAGCCAGCGCTTGTCCGAGGACGTCTCCGTGGTCATGTGGCCGGCATGACTAGACGCCAAAGGCGCACGGAACGCTGTTACCTTCCCACCGTAGTGGTCCCTATTTTTCTACTTGCATTTTTACGTGCTTTCGAACTGCTAGGTTGGCAGAAGCTGGGACGAGTAACAGGCGCTCACTCTGTTACGCGGCACTCGGGATTCGACCCGCCAAACTGCCGACATTCCGATCGACAAGCTCAGCGTCCTAACCCACTGAGCCACCGCGTCTCTTTTGTGTAATAAATAGATTGGCAAAAAAAATTAAATTCTCCTCCTCCTTCTCATTCTCCTCCTCCTCCTCCTCCTCCTCCTCCTTTTCTTCTTCTTCTTCTTCTTCTTCTTCTTCTTCTTCTTCTTCTTCTTCTTCTTCTTCTTCTTCTTCTTCTTCTTCTTCTTCTCCTTCTCCTTCTCCTTCTCCTTCTCCTTCTTCTTCTTCTTCTTCTTCTTCTTCTTCTTCTTCTTCTCCTCTTAATTTCTAGAACACTTATTACTTGGCCAAAATGGAAGGATTGCTCGCTTTATAAGTTTCCGTCCACTGCTTGCTTTTCAAATTGACATCAGAAAAAAATACAGTTTCTTTCAATGTCATTCCAACCTATTTTCCTAGCCAGTTTTTGATCTTCACACTTCAGAGGAACTGGAATTTTATAGTTGCATTTAAAACGGCAAGGAAGACCAATCCTGTATTCTAGATTGCTGACTGCACGCTGGGCTGAGTAACAAATGCAAGTGGTTTATTTGCGGCTTAATGTGATGTGCGAACAGAGGTCAGGAATAAACCATGAGTTTGGGATAGTACACTACGGTCTGAATGGATTATTTTTGTTGTTGTTGGTGTATGGTGTCCCTGGTGTTGATGTGATATGCAAAAGGAGATGCATGCTGTGTTTGAAATTTCTTGGTTCCTTATTCATTTCTAGAACGTCTGAAGCAAGGATATATCTGCATATAAAGAATGGTTGCTGGAATTGGGTGTGCCTAGGTTTAATGAAGGGAAGGACTTGGGGTGACATGGTAGCAGTGTTCCATTATCTCAGGGGTTGCCCCAAAGAAGAGGGAGTCAAGCTATTCTCCAAACCGCCTGAAGGCAGGACAAGAAGCAACGGATGGAAACTAGTC
Organism: Vipera ursinii; assembly: GCF_947247035.1. Lineage (NCBI taxonomy): Eukaryota > Metazoa > Chordata > Lepidosauria > Squamata > Viperidae > Vipera > Vipera ursinii. Next base: position 5,911 of record NW_028148138.1, on the reverse strand, counting down.
AAGGAGAGGAGCAACCTGGAACTAAGGAGAAACTTCCTGATAGAACAAATAATCAGTGAAACAACTTGCCTCCAGAAACTGTGAATGCTCCAACACTGGAAGTTTTTAAGAAGAGACTGGACAACCACTTGTCTGAAATGGTACAGGGTTTCCTGCCTGAGCAGCGGGCTGGACTAGAAGACCTCCAAGGTCCCTTCCAACTCCTATTCTATTCTATTCTATTCTATTCTATTCTATTCTATTCTATTCTATTCTATTCTATTCTATTCTATTCTATTTTCTATATTCTATATTCTATATTCTATTCTATTCTATTTATAATTTCTATTCTATTCTGTTGTATGTCTATGTCTATGTCTATTTTCTATTCTATTCTATTCTATTCTATTCTATTCTATTCTATTCTATTCTATTCTATTCTATTCTATTCTATTCTATTCTATTCTATTCTACTCTACTCTACTCTACTCTACTCTACTCTACTCTACTCTACTCTACTCTATTCTATATTCTGTTCTATTCCATTCCATTCCATTCAATATTCTATTCTATTCTATTCTATTCTATTCTATTCTATTCTATTCTATTCTATTCTATTCTATTCTATTCTATTCTATTCTATTCTATTCTATTCTATTCTATTCTATTCTATTCTATATTCTATTCTATTCTATTTATAATTTCTATTCTATTCTGTTGTATGTCTATGTCTATTTTCTATTCTATTCTATTCTATTCTATTCTATTCTATTCTATTCTATTCTATTCTATTCTATTCTATTCTATTCTATTCTATTCTATTCTATTCTATTCTATTCCATTCCACTCCACTCCACTCCACTCTATTCTATTCTATTCTAATTAAACTATTGTTAAAATGAGGGACATCTTGCTTTGATGTGGAAACAGAGCAACGTGAGTGAAAAGCCCCCTTTTTAAAAAAAAAAAGACATCTTTTTTTTTTGAGGTGTGATCCTGAGGGCTTTAGGAGAGTCACATAGCTTATTTGTAGCTGTAGACATTTCTTTTTTTCTTCAGAAGATCTGGTATGGGAGAATTGAAAACTCGAAGAGTTGATGTAGGGGTCTCCCGTTTGAGCAGGGGGTCAGACTAGAAGACCTCCAAGGTCTCTTCCAACTATTTTATTCTGTGTCCTGTGTTCCTTCATATACTTTGAAGTGTGTTTGTTCTGAGTGTGTCAAATCCCAGTGACTTGTTTCACCTAATTGCAAAGGATGAACATTGCAATGTTTTTAACTACCCTGTGAATTATATCTTCAGGGCAAGCTGCAAACTCGAGTAGTGATCTCAGTGCTTCGAAAGAACATGGCACCTTCTTATTTCTCCTGAAGTTTTTTTACTCCTAGGAATAAGCCAGGAGTAGACCAATCATTGTCTGCTTTATTTATATGGAGCTGCCAAGAGCACCTCCAGGGAATTAAGTTACTCAGTAAAGGGCTTTTATTCCCCTTTTTGTCCCCACCCCACCCCCCTACCCACCCACCCACCCACCTATTCCCCCCCCCTCTCTCTCTCTCTCTCTTTTCATGTTCTCCTACACCTACACAGAGAATCCACAGCACAAAACTCAAGGCAGAGACTTATAAGGACCCTGCAGGTTTTAATATGCTTAAATTTAGACATCAAAAGAGATTTTGTTTAGATATGTTTTTTTAAAAAAAATGCAGCATTTAAAAATCTATGGAGGTCTGATCTCACACTGGGATCTTATTTCCATGTTTCTGATAAGGCTGACATGGGCTGGGCAGCGTGGGTGAGTGGTGATATAGCCCTCCAATTTCCTTGCTATTTGTGCCACGTCTTGTACCACCCAATTTTTAATTTTAAAATACTCGAGTATCAGCCATTCCCATATCCACACATGTGCCTTGAAAGTGATTCTACCTGGTAGAATAGAATAGAATAGAATAGAATAGAATAGAATAGAATAGAATAGAATAGAATAGAATAGAATAGAATAGAATAGAATAGAATAGAATAGAATAGAATAGAATAAGGAATAAAATAGAATAAGGAATAAAATAGAATAAGGAATAGAATAAGGAATAGAATAGAACAGAACAGAATAGAATAGAATAGAATAGAATAGAATAGAATAGAATAGAATAGAATAGAATAGAATAGAATAGAATAGGAGTTGTAAAGAATAGAATAGAATAGAACCTGGAAGGGACCTTGGAGGTCTTCTAGTCCAGCCCCCCGCTCAAGCAGGACAACCTATACCATCTCAGACAAGTGACTGTCCAGTCTCCTCTTTAAAATCTCCAGTGATCGAGCGCCCACGATTTCTGGTGGCAAGCTGTTCCACTGCTTAATTGTCCTCACTGTCAGAAAGTTTCTCCTTAATTCCAAGTTGCTTCTCTCCTTGATCAGTTTCCAACCACTGTTTCTCGTCCTTCCCTCTGGTGCTCTGGTGAACAACCTGGCCCCCCCTCTGCCTTGTGGCAGCCCCTCAAATACCAGAACGCTGCTATCAGGTTGCCCCTGTTTCTTCTTTTCTTCTTTTCTTTAGACTCGCCAAACCCACGTTCTCCTCTTCGTCTTCAAAATTTCCAAAGCTTTGTGAGTCAGTTGACTAGTTTTCCCAAAGGTGGCTTTCCCCCCACCCCCACCCCCAAAAGGCAACCTAGAGTTCCTCGGCTATTTCTTTGAAAACCTTTCGCTTCTTAGCCAAGGAGCTCCCTTCAGTTCTGAAGTTCAGACCTGAAGGAGCTTCTTGGATGAGAAGGAAACGGAAGCTTAAGAGCTGGAGACAACAGCCCAGGCTGCCTTGGCCTTTTGCTTTGTATTGCGGATGGTTTTGTCAGCTCCGGGTTTTTGCTAAAACAGAAGCGAAGCAACTCTCCACACAGTTCTGGGGCTGTGTGTTTGGCTTTTCCTATATTAGATGCTTTCTCCAGAGTTTTTGAGCTAATGCATATTTGATTGCCTTTGGTTTGTTTTTTTTTGGCCTGGTCTCTCGGAAGGAAAAAAAAAACAAAGCAAATGCCATAGCAATAAGTGACAACACCCCATTTCTGCTTTACTGAAATGTCATTAGGAAATGTTTAATGTGGTTAACCTCCAGCGCAGCGATAAACCGCCTCCAAAGAAGCAAAAGCAAAGAAGATATTAATTTTTAAATGGGGAGGCAATTATGCAGCAAAGGAAAGGAAAAACCAACTTGAGACTTCTGCTGTGATTGAACCAAGCGCCAATTCTTTTTAAAAAAGGAAAAAAAAAAGAAGTTGATTTCTAAGGACTGGCTGGTGTTCAAAATAGCCCCTTTCTGGGCTAGGTCTCCATAGAGAAATTGGACTGATCTACATTAAGGTTGGGAGGGAAGCAAAAGCTTCCGTGACACCAAGAAACACCTAACTTGGAATTATGCATTATAGAGGAAGAGGGGAAGGAGGAGGGGGAAGGAGGGAGAGGAAGAAGGGAAGGGAGAAGGAGAAGAAGGAGGGAAAGAGAGAAGGAAGAGGAGAGAGAAGGAGGAACAGAAAGGAAGAGGAGGATGAAAGGAGGAAGACGAGAAGGAGAAGAAGAAGGGACACAAAGGGGGAGGAGGAGGAGGAGAAGAAAGACAGAGGAGGAGGAGGAGGAGGGGAAGAAGAAGAGAAGGGAGAAGGTGAAGAAGGGAAAGAGAAGGAAGAAGAGAGAGAAGGAGGAACAGAAAGGAAGAGGAGGATGAAAGGAGGAAGACGAGAAGGAGGAGGAGAAGAAGGGACACAAAGGGGGAGGAGGAGGAGGAGAAGAAAGATAGGAGGAGGAGGGGGAGGAGGAGGGGGAAGGAGGGGAAGAAGAAGAGAAGGGAGAAGGAGAAGAAGGAGGGAAAGAGAGAAGGAAGAGGAGAGAGAAGGAGGAACAAAGGAAGAGGAGGATGAAAGGAGGAAGACGAGAAGGAGGAGAAGAAGGGACACAAAGGGGGAGGAGGAGGAGGAGAAGAAAGACAGAGGAGGAGGAGGAGGGGGAAGGAGGGGAAGAAGAAGAGAAGGGAGAAGGAGAAGAAGGAGGGAAAGAGAAGGAAGAGGAGAGAGAAGGAGGAACAAAGGAAGAGGAGGATGAAAGGAGGAAGACGAGAAGGAGGAGAAGAAGGGACACAGGGGGAGGAGAAAGAGGAGAAGAAAGACAGAGGAGGAGGAGGATGAGGAGGAGGGGAAGAAGAAGAGAAGGGAGAAGGAGAAGAAGGAGGGAAAGAGAAGGAAGAGGAGAGAGAAGGAGGAACAAAGGAAGAGGAGGATGAAAGGAGGAAGACGAGAAGGAGGAGAAGAAGGGACACAGGGGGAGGAGAAGGAGGAGAAGAAAGACAGAGGAGGAGGAGGAGGAGGAGGAGGAGGAGGGGAAGAAGAAGAGAAGGGAGAAGGAGAAGAAGGGAAAGAGAAGGAAGAAGAGAGAGAAGGAGGAACAAAGGAAGAGGAGGATGAAAGGAGGAAGACGAGAAGGAGGAGAAGAAGGGACACAAAGGGGGAGGAGGAGGAGGAGGAGGAGGAGGCAGTCTTCAAGAATCGGGCATGATCGAACAGAAGGAAAAAGGGGGTACCAACACAATTAACGAGTTTTGTACAGCGTTGCACTCATTTCTAAGGTTCCCTCGCGCATATGTGCGGCCTTCTTCCGAGAGATCCCGTACTTCAACCCATCCTCCCAGCGCAGAATCCTTCCCGCACTTGCCTAGAGTCGGTTAAAACGGGGCTGAATTTATCGGGGAGCCTTCTCCCGCTCCCCCCCCTCCTTTCAACCGAAAGGGCGGTTGCAGCCACGCACCCGTTGGGTACCTGCTCCGTGTCACTTGCACACGAGCGGAGATAAGGATCGGCCTCGCTGTGCTGGGAGAGCTGCAGGCTGGATGGGGGTGACCTCCCTTCTCTCTTGACAATTATCCAAAGCTCTCCAGGGACATCTCTCTCCGTGTTCGGTACCACAACTTGGGAAAGTTTTTGTTGTTGTTTTTTTAAGGGGACGAGCGAGCGTCACAAACGGCTTTGCTCACGGGGCTGGCTGTCCCCTGCCGTTCAAGGTGTCACTTGCCAGCGGTAATTATTCTCAGGGAGGCAAGTCAATCTGCCTTCCAGCCCACATTCCACGGCATCTTCTTCTTCCTACGTTCCTTCCTTGGGAATGAATCAAGCAAGAGAGACGGATTCAGAGTGAAGGGCGGAGGGGGGAGAGAGAGAGAGAGAGAGAGAGAGAGAGAGAGAGAGCGCAAGGTCATTGCGCAAGGGTGGCATTTTGTCAAGAAGAGTTCTCCTTTTTAGGCTGTCCTTTTGAGGTCCTTCCGTCAATTCTCTTTGTCGTGTCCCTTGGTGTACCCTCCTAGCTGCGTTCAAGGAGGGAGGAACTGGAATTATTTTCTGAAACTAAGGTGCTCGTCAACTCCTAGAAGTCATAGCAGTCAGCTGTACTGGCAGGACAGGTTTATGATTTGGAAGGCAGCCCTTCTGTGTCTGGCGGTGATAAATGAATTTGAATAGAAATGTATGTGTGCTTCTTCGGCTTAGCGTCTTGCCCTTTGCCTATTGCAACCTCTTTAAGAATAACAGCATAACAGAGTTGGAAGGGACCTGGGAGGTCTTCTAGTCCAACCCCCTGTTCAAGCAGGAGACCCTATCCCATTTCAGTCAAATGGCTGTCCAATCTGTTCTTAAAAACCTCTAGTGATGTAGCAGCCACAACGTCAGAAGACAAACCATTCTACCAATTAATTGTTCTCGCTGTCAGGAAATTTCTCCATAGTTCTAGGTTGGTTCTCTCCTTAATTAGAATAGAATAGAAGATGGAATGGAATGACAGGAATAGAATAGAATAGAATAGAATAGAATAGAATAGAATAGAATAGAATAGAATAGAATAGAATAGAAGAATGCAGTAATGAATAGAGTAGAGTAGAGCAGAGCAGAACAGAACAGAA